>NC_060180.1:11155544-11243044 GCF_021184085.1 Oncorhynchus gorbuscha | reverse complement strand
CACTACTTTCTAAATATTTAATCAAAGCACTGTACTATCAGACATCACCAACTGTAGATTTAACTCAACATAAAGCGGTTATTCAAACATGTTTCTCCAAAAACACTGCATCATGTGGCCCTTGAGATTCATATTGCACTTTTATTTCAAAATTATCCCCCCTCCTCTTCAGGGCTTTATTTAAAAGGCCCAGTGCAGCAAAAAAACATGATTTGCCTGTGTTTTATATATGCTTCCACACTACGAGGTTGTGATAATTACGATAATGCCCTTTTAGTGTTGGAGCTGTTTGAAAAGAATACCTGAAATGTCAACCTCTTTTGGTGGGATGGAGTTTTGGCCTGCCTGGTGACATCACTAGGCAGTAAATTTGTTAATACACCAATAAGAAAGAGAGTTCCAAACCACTCTGCCAATAACAGCTACTATTCCGTTTTCCCCTCACTCAGACCACTCATAGAGACTGCTATCAAAATTCTTCCTCGAGAAATTGCTCTTTGTTAAGAAGCTATTTGCTTTTTTAAAACTATTTTAATTGAAAACAATCACAGTAAGGTACTTCATTGTTACCCAGAAATGATTTGATATTGAGATCAAAATGGCTGCATTGGACCTTTAAACTAACTTAAGAGCACTCAGATTCAATAGTTTTTCAAAATATTTCACCAAGTTGCTCCTTGATTTACCGTTGGTATTTCCTATTCCAGAATCACTGTTTGCAAAGGGTCCTGTTGAATTAGTGAACGAGGAAAATACTGTATGTGTATACCATACATTAATACATACAAATATAGGTACATATGTTTAAGTTCATATTTACAAACACTTAGTCGTGGAGAAATTTGGTATAACCTAAAAACAAAGAGAGACAAATACATCTAACAGCTTTACAATCTGAAAGTATAACATATTTCTGACCAGACTATATGGGTGAGTCAGTGGTTTCATGGTCCACCTAAGGCCTGTTTATAATGCTGTTATTATGTGAGTGTGTGTGTGCATGTAGAGAGATGTGTAGGGATAAAAATGGACATATACTTAATGTGTGTAGTGTACGCAAACCAAAGGAGTGTTGATAGGAGTTTTGGGAACTCCTTATAGCCACTTGCCGTATGCGTAATAACATGGACAGAACTCTCCCGGCCTAAAGTATTTTCTACCAGATTTCATCATTCATAGTTGCTAACGGTTCTCTGATGCACCAACATTCATTTCAGTCACATTTCTGATGCCATTTTGTGTGTGTGTGTGTGTGTGTGTGTGTGTGTGTGTGTGTGTGGATGTGTTGCCACCTCCCAGTATTACATCCATTTGGTGTCCATTTCATAACCAAGCAAAACATTCCTGTTGCCTTAGCAACAGTCCCCAGAAGAAATCCAAGTGCGTGTGTCACAGATTCAGAAACACATTGGGTAGTGGGGTTCGTGCGTCTAAACCGTTAGCTTCTTGGAGCCGGACTGTGGTTGGCTATTTCCTTACTGCCATCCTTCATCAATGCAGAGAAGACCTAATGGAAATATGTACATGTAAAATTAAATACATAGAGTAGTTCTACATATCCAACAGAAGGTACTGTTGATTCAAAAACAAAGCAAAAAACATACAAGCTCCCCTCTCCTCATCGGTTTTCTTCCTTAACCACTAATATTTAAAGACTATAAGAGATTAAAGCAACACGGTAAAAAGAACTACCCAGGAGTCCTCTCCCCTATAGAGCGCGCCAGCTTGTAGACCTAAAAATTGGAAATGAGTTACCCCTGGTTTGTTCAGCTATCCCTATGGGGGAAATTAAATGGGGATAGAATGGGGGTTTTGGGATAAAGCCGAAAAACTGGTTTGAAGTCAACACAAGCTTAGGAGATCTTATATGTTTTGTTCTGAGATAATATCAGTCAGTTAACATGACCTTTATGAATCATGACACCTTTATGTGCTTGTTTTCATTACATCCACACATAAAAAGTCACAAAACGTGACATTAGCTGATGAACATTATCTCTAGAACCAAAACGTACAAGACCTCCTAAACCTGTGCTCATCAGACTTTATTTTCGCCGTTTATCCCAGAAACCCATTAATTTCCCAATAGACTTTGGCCGACAAGTCATTGAGGAGTTTGCCTCCGTTAGTGCCTACAAAAAGACGGCATTATTATTGCTCTCTATCCGTTGTCATGAAGGGAAGATGAAAGGAAGCCTTTGGAGAGCACTGACACCACCCCATCTTAGCACTGATAAAACCCATCCACAACAGGCCCCACTTCATAAGTCATTAAATAAATGCCCACTTTTCAAATATTTAATTAGAATTCCAGTTTACTTCTGCTCCACAGGTCAGACTATAGAATCAGACAGTGGGTCTAACTGACCTGGCCCCACTTGCGGTTGCTGCTGAGCATCTGTGTGGCAGTGATGCAGCTGAACAGGTTGTCAGCGGCCATGTCATCAGGCAGGCGGGTAAGGAACTGGGCCATATGGATGAAGTCCATCTGCAGTAGGACCTCCTGGTAGAGGCGCAGGATGCCCAGGCCTGTCCGGAACAGACACTCCTCCCCGTCCCGACAGAACACGTCCCACACGCGACACGCCACATCCAATGGCAACGACTTACTGTACAGGGTGAAGATCCTGCAGGAATGGACCGAGACACACAGAGGTCAACAACGGTTCATCGGCGAGGTGAAGCGAAGTACATGCAAAGGTCACTTTATGAACTGACAATGAATAGAAATGGACAAAGTCTTGAACCATTTTACTTTAGTTCAAAGAGGGCAAGCACTGAAGTGTCATGTTGTCCTGCACTCACCAGTCTATGAGATAAAGGTCAGGGGTGAGGTTGTTGATCTGAAAGTGATTGAACAGCCGTGGGAGGTTCTCTTCAAAGAACACCTCGAAAGCAGCGAAGTATTTCAACATCTGAAAACAAGAGGAAAAAAGGTTTACACCATGGAAATAACATTTATTCATTCAGCATTATAAACTGGGTGTTTCGAGCTCTGAATGCTGATTGGCTGACAGCCGTGTTATATCAGACCGTATACCATGGGTATGACAAAACATTTATTTGTACTGTTCTAATTACGTTGGTAACCAGTTTATAATAGCAATAAGGCATCTCAGGGGTTTGTGATATATGGCCAATATACCACAGTTAAGGACTGTCCAGGCACTCCACCTTGCTTTGAGCGTAAGAACATATTGGCCATATACCACACCTCCTCAGGCCTTATTGCTTAATTCTCTCAGGACAAAAGGTGTGTGTGTCAGTACCAGGTCGTGGTCCACTCTGAAGAAGGCCATCTGACAGGGCTTGTTGAGCAGGTTGGCGAAGGCGATGAAGGCGTCAGCTTCCTCCAGATTCAGGATTAGCACAGCAGCGATGAAGGACATCCCCTGGACCTGGAAAACACAAGGAACGCACGTCTTGGTTCAATTCATTTTTCACCAAAATAAACAGTTCCATTAAGAACAGAATCCAATTTAAATTGCAGACGTAGGGAGAAATCAGTTCACGGGACAAACATTTAGTCAACGTGGATTGAGAGAAAACACAATTATCTAGGACAAATGAAGTGTTTGCTACTTACATAGCCCACGTCTGGTCTATAACACGTGTACGCCCCCAGAACACTGTGCAAGAGGTCATGATAGGGCCCACCCTATAGGGAGAGTATTAGTCAAATTAATGTCTTGTCTTTTTACATGAGGTTTATATTGCTTTTGCATATGTACCAAGATGCTCAAATAAACCCAACAACAGTGGCACATTCAATGTCAACACCAGCAGATCCAGCAATACAATGAGAAGAATACATTGAAGAACAAAAGCTTCCACACACCACAACAACACTGGGATAGACACAGCCATGGACAGTATGAGGGTTCTGTTTTATAGTGACAACCACAGATATCAAGCCTCTGAGATCAGGTACTGTATTGGTGATGAGAGAGACCTACAGTACCAGTCAAAAGTTTGGTCACACCAACTCATTCAAGGGCTTTTCTTTCTACTATTTTCAACATTGTAGAACAATAGTGAAGACATCAAAACTATGTGCATATGTTTGTGGTCCTTCTCAGTTGGTAGAGCATGGCGCTTGTAACGCCAGGGTAGTGGGTTCGATCCCCAGGACCACCCATACGTAGAATGTATGCACACATGACTGTAAGTCGCTTTGGATAAAAGCGTCTGCTAAATGGCATATATTATTATATATTATGAAATTAAACACATGGAATCATGTAGTATCCAAAAAAAAGTGTTAAAAATATATTCTAGATTCTTCAAAGTAGCCACAGCTCTGCACACTCTTGGCATTCTCTCAACCAGCTTCATGAGGTAGGCAGCTGGAATGCATTTCAATTAACAGGTGCCTTGTAAAAAGTTCATTTGTAGAACACCTTTCCTTCTTAATGCATTGGAGTCAATCAGTTGTGTTGTGACAAGGTAGGGGTGGTATACAGAAGATGGTCTTTTACCAAATAGGACTAAGTCCATATTATGGCAAGAACAGCTCAAATAAGCAAAGAGAAACAACAGTCCATCATTACTTTAATACATGAAGGTCAGTCAATACGGAACATTTCAAGAACGTTTAAAGTTTCTTCAAGTGCAGTCGCAAAAACCATCATGCGCTATGATGAAACTGGCATTGAGGACCGCCACAGGAAAGGAAGACCCAGAGTTAGCTCTGCTGCAGAGGATAAGTTCATTAGAGTTACCAGCCTCAGAAATGACAGCCCAAATAAATGCATCACAGAGTTCAAGTAACAGACATCTCAACATCAACTGTTCAGAGGAAACTGCATGAATCAGGCCTTAATGGTCAAATTGCTGCAAAGAAGCCACTACTAAAGGACACCAATAAAAAGAAGACTTGCTTGGGCCAAGAAACACAAGCAATGGACATTAGACCGGTGTCCTTTGGACTGATCAGTCCAAATGTGAGATCTCCACATGTATGGTTACCACCATGAAGCATGGGGGTGGTGGTGTGATTGTGCTTTGCTGGTGACACTGTCTGCGATTTATTTAGAAATCAAGGCACACTTAACCCGCATGGCTGCCACAGCATTATGCAGCAATATACACCATCCCATCCGGTTTGCGCTTAGTGGGACTATCATTTGTTTTTCAACAGCACAATGATCCAACAAACCTCCAGGCTGTGTAAGGGCTATTTGACCAAGGAGGAGAGTCATGGAGTGCTGCATCAGATGACCTGTCCTCCACAATCACTCGACCTCAACCAAATTGAGATGGTTTGGGATGAGTTAGACCATAGAGTGAAGGCAAAACAGCCAACAAGTGCTCAGCATATGTGGGAACTCCTTCAAGACTGTTGGAAAAGCATTACAGGTGAAGCTGGTTGACAGAATGCCAAGAGAGTGGAAAGCTGTCAAGGCAAAAGGAGGCTACTATGAAGAATCTCAAATATAAAATATATTTTTGATTTGTTTAACATTTCTTTGGCTACTACATGATTCCAAGTGTTATTTCATAGTTTTATCATTCTACAAAGTAGAAAATAATACAAAAAAAGAAAAACCTCTGAAAGAGTAGGTGTCTAAACATTTGACTGTACCTTCTGAAAAATAAAGAGAGAGGGGAAGGTTCTGGAGATGTCTAGCTTTATCAGGTCCAGACTTGACTCTCTATCCGCCTGCAATGATCCAGAGTCTGTTTTGGAGAAGAAAAAATACAATTAGCTTTTTTTATAATGATCAATAAACAAAGCACAAAATGTGTTTCTAACTTGTTTTAAATAATGATGGGGCTTATTGTTGCTCTGGGTCTTTGTGTTGCCATGGTACCTACCTTCGGTCTCATTTTCAGAGCTGGTCTCACTGAAGCTCTTCCACCTCTCCTTAGCCCGAGACAGAAATATCTCAAACAACTCTACAGTAGCAGACACAATCAACAATACTGTGGTTAATTATAGTTTATCCAGATTATATACTGCTACTGGTCGTTCAACAGACTATGTGGGTGGTAGGATGGCCGTCATTGTTATAGTAGGCAACTGCTTAGATTGTATACATTAAAAGCTGCTGTAACAGTGAATATTAGCAAACAGGCTGTGATGCTGTGAGAACGGAGAGGGGGGGGTTGGATAGACAGCATTAAGCTGTGATGCTGTGAGAACGGAGAGGAGGGGGTGGGGGGTGGGGGGTGGATAGACAGCATTAAGCTGTGATGCTGTGAGAACGGAGAGGGGGGGGGGTTGGATAGACAGCATTAAGTAGAGTGTTGTGTTCTTACCGGGGGTGATGTTGAGCTCGTTGCCGATGGCCAGGCTCCAGACTCGTCCTCGGACGCTGGGAGGAAGGCCCTGCCACCAGAGCTCTCTGACCCGACGCGTGTTACGCCTGCCAGGGGACACAACACACGTCTATCATTCCAGAGGAACTTTAACCTTGTTAAAACTATGGTAGAGTATCAGAATAGTCTATATATGTCAGTGGAGGCTGCCGAGACAACGGCTCAGAATAATGGCTGGAATGGAGAGCATGGAATGTTTTCAAACACATGAAAACCACGTGTTTGATACCATTCAATTTATTCTGTCCCATTACTATGAGCTGTCCTCCCCTCAGCAGCCTCCACTGATCTATGTACATTTCACAACACAACCTATTTCAGCTTCTGGTAGTCATTTGTTTCAAGTGAAAATAATGTTCAGGAGGATCATTTGTGACAAATCAAGATGTCTGCTGTAGCTCAGTTGGTAGAGCATGGCACTTTCAATGCCAGAATGGTGTGTTTGATTACCAGGACCACCCATATGTAAAATGTATACACGCATTAATAAGTTGCTTTGTACAAAAGTGTCTGCTAAATGGCATATATTATATAGTATCAAGTGTTTGTGCTGGATGATAAAAGGCATTAAAACGGTACTGATCCCCTCAGTGTAGGGAATACTGACATGCAGTCCCAGTTGGGCAGGACGTCATTGTTCCAGATGACCATGGCGTTGGCAATGCCGTCCTCCTGTTTAAACCTCTCCTTCATCTGACGCTTCTTCTTCTGGGCCTCCTTCAGCTCTGACAGAGAAAAGAGAGAGAATGGGTTAAGTGTGTGTTAATGTTCAATTTTCAACTTCATGGTCCCAATTGGTTTGGCAGCAAAGGAGCATAAAAACAACATTCAACATACAGTTGAAGTCGGAAGTGTATATACACCTTAGCCAAATACATTTAATCCTAGTAAAAATGCTGTCTTAGGTCAGTTAGGATCACCACTTTATTTTAAGAATGTGAAATGTGAAATAATAGAGAGAATGATTTATTTAAGCTTCAATTTCTTGAATCACATTCCCAGTGAGTCAGAAGTTTACATACACTCAATTAGTATTTGGTAGCATTGCCTTTAATTGTTTAACTTGGGTCAAACATTTTGGGTAGCCTTCCACAAGCTTCCCACAATAAGTTGGGTGAATTTTATCCCACTCCTCCTGACAGAGCTGGTGTAACGGATTCAGGTTTGTAGGCCTCCTTGCTCACAAACGCTTTCTCAGTTCTGCCAACACATTTTCTATAGGATTGAGGTCAGGGCTTTGAGATGGCCACTCCAATACCTTGACTTTGTTGTCCTTAAGCCATTTTGCAGCAACTTTGGAAGTATGCTTGGGGTCATTGTCCATTTGGAAGACCCATTTGCAACCAAGCTTTAACTTCCTGACTGATGTCTTGAGATGTTGCTTCAATATATCCACATAATTTTCCTCCCTCGTGATGCCATCTATTTTGTGAAGTGCACCAGTCCCTTTTGCAGCAAAGCACCCCCACAACATGATGCTGCCACCCCCGTGCTTCACGGTTGGGATGGTATTTTTCGGGTTGCAAGCCTCCCCCTTTTCCCTCCAAACATAACAAGGTCATTATGGCCAAATTGTTCCATTGCCGTTTCATCAGACCAGAGGACATTTCTCCAAAAAGTATGATCTTCGTCCCCATGTGCAGTTGCAAACCGTAGTCTTGTCTTTTTTATGTTGGTTTTGGAGCAGTGGCTTCTTCCTTGCTGAGCTGCCTTTCAGATTATGTCGATATAGGACTTGTTTTACTGTGGATATAGATGCTTTTGTACCTGTTTCCTCCAGCATCTTCACAAGGTCCTTTGCTGTTGTTCTGGGATTGATTTGCACTTTTCGCACCAAAGTACGTTCATCTCTAGGAGACAGAACGAGTCTCCTTCCTGAGCGGTATGACGGCTGTGTGATCATCCGGTCAACAACATTATCAACATGCTGACAAAAACAAAAAAACAGCAACATATTACCACCGTCATACTCATCCCTAGCCCATCACAGTCTCTTCCCAGTCTTTAAAAAGGCAATGGCCATAGGGGCGAAGGAGTGCTTGTACCTGTTAGTCTTAACAGTGTGGCTCTATACTGGGAGCCAGAGAGTAGGACCTGGGGCCAGTTGCATAACACTTAAGTTAACGCCCCCTTATCTTTTCCCTTAAAGGTTCCCCCTTAAATGAAGTGAAACCGTTAAGGGTGCCCATGAGGTCCCTTAACGGCTTCATTCAGTATGGATTTCAATGTAAACAGCATTTGTGGAGGTGAATGTTGCTTCCATCTGCCCTAGTTACAAAAGGAAAACGTCCAGCAGCTAGCCATTTAGATAAACAATGGAAGGTACGCAATCCATGGCTACAACACGTGTTACTATGTTCTGTATCGTTTCGCCCCTCTTAAAATGCAGAAGCCCTATTTTTCGATATCGCATAATAAATGTGATCTCTTCAATGAGACCTTCAGTCAGTGAATCAGGTCCCCTCCATAGTAACCAGTGACTCTTTCTGCCGTACATTCCCTCAAAGTACCATAAAACCCTTAAGTTATGCCCTTACCTAAGGAAATGTTTGAGCGGCTCTATGAAACACCCTTTAAAAAAAATCCCTTAGGTAAAGGAACAGTATTCTGTAAGGTAAACCCTTAAATCTGCATTGCTTGTTGTTTGGGGTTTTAGGCTGGGTTTCTGTATAAGCACTTTTATTATTATTTTTTACTTAACTAGGCAAGTCAGTTAAGAGCAAATTCTTATTTAATATAACGGACAATCCCGGACGACTCTGGGCCAATTGTGCGCCGCCCTATGGGACTCCCAATCACGGCCGGATGTGATACAGCCTGGATTCAAACCAGGGACTGAGATGCAGTACCTTAGCCCGCTGCGCCACTCGGAAGCAGAGATGTAAAAAGGGCTTTAAGTACAATTGATTTGATGTTTTATGCAACTGTAGGGGGGGTGGGCACAGTCAGACAGGATGGATCCAGTCTTCCTCACCACTTGTCTGTTGTGCAGATCAGACAGACTCCTCTGCTGGACTCCCCATCATCTTACTGCCCACTTTCACTATTCTAGATAGATATTTTTTGCTTTTACACAAAGGTTGCCGTACCAGCAAATCATAGAAAATGTTAATACAGACTACGTATGACTTATAAAACAGTCACCAAGGTCCTGTCGACCGGGAGCTTTAACAGTTTCCAGAGACAGAAAATGCACTGCTGGACTTTCATACACATAAGTGTTACACTCAAAGTTCAATGTATTATCAATGATTTTGCCAAGATACTTGTAGTTGTCTATAGTGTCTACCACCTGGCCCTTAGTGTCCTGAAATCAATAAACATATTAAATCTTTGGTTGTCACATTCAGTTGCAAGAATGCACTGGCACACCAATGCACTAAATCATCAACAACAAGGCTATAGGCAGTTTCATTAGCATGAAGGAGACGGACTATTACAGAGTCATCCTCAAACTTCAAGATCGGTTCTCTTACTGGCTACGACAATCAACAGTGTACAGGATATAGAGGAGCGGTGAGAGGACACACCCCTTTGGGTGTTGTTGATGACAGCTCCCTGACAGGCACAGTCACCCTCTGGGTGTGTGTGTAGACAGTTAAAACCGTGGTTAGCACATACCTCTCCTCTTGGCTCCTACCACCATCTCATCATACTCTTGTTTGTGACGCATGGCCTCCTCAACAGACTTGGCAGGAAGGTTCCTGAACAGAGGGGACGAGATGGATGCCTTCAGAGAGAGGTGTGTGGTTTGGGCATACACACTGGCCATACAGAGTATCAGGAATTACATGTGCATGGTGTTTAGATAAGATTAATGTGCATTCCAGGAAAACAGGCCATCCCCCTGTATGAGGGCACTGCACTATACACAATCAATCACACACACACGGGATGTGTACCGAGGGAGTAGCCAACCATAGGATTTTAATGTATTTTTTTTAAACACTCACGATGGCCTGTCCTCTAGTATCAGAGCTGTGGTAGACAACGGCTCAAACTCCAGGTTTTTCCGGCGCGCTGCAGAGAGCTGGACCTGGGGACCTGGAGCCGGTCCAACCTTCACCGGGTACTCCTTTACATAGAAACACAGGAAACAAGGGGACAAAAACATGTTTACAATGAGGTTTAAAACCCACATGTAGGCTGTTCTTCACTGTGGTCTACAATCAAATCAAATTGTCCCATGCTTCGTAAACAGGTGTTGAGTAACAGTGAAATGCTTACTTACGGGCCCTTGCCAAAAATGCAGAGAGAAAAAAATCAAATAATAAATAAATATTAATAACACGAGGAACGAGTAATGATAACTTGGCTAAAAACACAAGGTAGCAGTACTGAGTGCGATGTGCAGGGGCACGAGGTAATTGAGGTATATATGTACATATAGGTAATAAAAAGTGACTAGGCAACAGGATAGATAATAAACTATAACAGCAGCGTGTGTGATGAGTCAAGAGTTATTGCAAAAGGGATCAATTCAGACAGTTAAATAGTTAACCAATAGCTACCAGGACTAACTATTTAGCAGTCTTATGGTTTGGAGGTAGAAGCTGTCCAGGGTCCTGTTGGTTTTAGACTTGGCGCATCGGTACCACATGCCATGCGGTAGCAGAGAACAGTCTATGACTCCTTTTATGTGTGGATGGACCAGTTATTGTACATAACACACCAGTGTTCATCCATCAACTACGGCCCATCTTTGCTCCTGTAGAAGGCAGCCTAATGGCTATGGGAGGCAGCGCTGTCAGGGCTAGGGACATTATGTAGGCTTAATAGTGTCTATTTTGTCCTAGGCCTTTTCTGCACTGTGTGTGTACGTACGTGTGATAAAAAACCTCATTCATAGACCCGGGTTCACCACAGGACAACAGATCTTTTATGAGGTTAGTCTGGATGAGACATAGTTATCATTCATCACCCACACCCCGCTGGAGTTGGTTCATCTATGCGTGATGTTCTCCCTCTCCCACAGTTAGTGTAGTCATGGATAATGCTTCTATTGTCATGTGAAGCAGGTAGGCAGATGTACATCTGGTAGTCTGATGGGCGAAACATATTTTCTATAGTTCCATGCAAAAAGATGGTGAATAATATGCGATTTAGAAAAAAGGCATCCCATAGTCCTTGATTAAAGAGATTGTGATTAGGTGTCGATTCAGGCTCAACTGTCTGGATTATGATCCTGATAAAACAAAAACCAGATGTATTTCTGTCAGTATATTGTAGTTCACTACTTTGTTGTGGAATGGGAATAGTCTCAGTGTAACATCCTACTTCTTGTCTTCATCATTATTCATTGAGCTTCAGTCTCAGTTGACCGCTTCTGTAAACAAGTACCCAGTGTGTCTCTGTCTCAATCTCATTTAGAGCAGCTCAGAGTCCCACCTGACGTGAGCATGGTAGGAATGCTAACCCACTCAGCGCAGTGCTGGGGTGCACATCCTCCATAACAGTCAGAGGAAGAGGGCCAGTGTAGGGAGGGTGAGCTGTCAGAGACACCGCCACACAGCTTGCAGAAGTGTGGTTGGGGGGGGCAGAGTAGCCAGCTGGGGCCTCAGCTGCAGACTGCAACAGCAGAGCCAGCTACACACCGTCCCCCACCACCACTAGTGGTTCAACCAATAACACCCCCGCCCTTTCATCCAGACACCCACTCCTGTCCCTTCGCCTCAATTCCCACCTGTTGCAGACATACACACCACCACCAGAAGCAGCAGCATCACAACAGAGACATTAAATGGACATTTCCATTCCATTAGTTTGAGTTGGTAGTTCCTACAATGTTAAGAGTTCCAGAGATTGGATACCAGATCATTTATATGACACCAGACAAACACAAATATATCTTGATCTTCATTCATTTTTATGGGTAGAACTAAAACAGGTTGTTGTTGAGTCCGACGGGTTGTGGTTGAGTCCGATATAGAGTGATACTAACCTGCTGGATGGTGAAGGAGTCTTTAGGATCTTTAGTAGTGTTCTCCCTCAGGGGGACCTTTCCAAACAACCTCCACCCAGGAGCATTCTGAGAAGGTGGCTTTGGCTCTTTGGGCTTCCTAGAAAACAGGTTTCTGGAGGAGAGAGAGTGACAAATATTTAAAAGAAGAGACAGACATATCTGGAAGGAAAATGTACATGGTGAAAGAGGGTAGTACAAATCTCAGGGAAATAGAGGATGGAAAGAAGGGTGTTGAGCAATGAAAAGATAACATGTACACACATGCTCGCACAAACACACAGTCCCCTGAGGTTCCCAGGCTTTTATCCTGCCCTGTGTACCGTAAGTGTGTGAAGAGTCGGGTTGGGCCATCAGCGAAGCTGCAGTGATATGAGAGAGTTTCTGGCTGTCTGCTGGGTGGAGTGAGTGTGTTGTACAGTGGGGGCCAGGACAGCCATGTTCGTTCTTCCCTCGTTGTGAAGGAATTCAGAAAGGCACCCTCCCCAAGGTCTTGTGTTGCTACGGATTGTTGAATACAGTACATCAGTGATAACTCTTATACAAAAGTGATCCAGGACACTGTCCATCATCTAGCATCCTCAAACACCTGAAGATTATGATCATCAACGTCATCCCAACCATGCCATCATAATCACCTCAGTGGAATCAAACATAAGAATCCAGCACCACAAACCAGTATTTCCTCTAATGTTGTGCACACAGGTAGTGGGACAGAGTGAGCCATAGATCACTTGTTATTCATTTCAAAGTGATCAGCAGTGTGGTACAAACAAGTTAATTCCATCTGCAAACATGGATTCTGTTTGGATGAGGACGTTGGCAACTGCTGAATGCTCGTTGCTAGCTCAGCGTAGTACTAGGTGTTAGCCTATGCCTCCTCATAATGACTAAATGGCAACCTTGACTGTCAAGAAGTGCACGACACACAGTACCAGCAACACCACAAGTTATGAGTGTGTGCAGTGCTCACAAGAACCTTTGAGCTCAGTATCGATTGCAGTTAACATCGGATAATTGAACGACGTGCTGTGGCGATGCTTCTTACGCAGCCTGTAGCCTAATGGAGGTCTAACTTTACCTAGTACTGTAGCTAGGTACCCTGTCTTTGCGCCTCACCAAATGACAGGTTCCATGTCTCCGGGCCATGGATAAAAGATCTAGGGGTTGTGGGGCTGAGTAGCACAGAGATCAGCCACAACACTCCTCACAGCACCTGTCACAAGGAGCTCTCTGTCATTAGACAACATTCTCACAAGTTAAGGAGGGGGTACAGTTCGTTACGGTCTGGTCTGCATACAGGACGAAGAAACTGCTTTGGAGATTTTAGTTTAGGAGGACTATGCAGTGTGTATAATAAGCTTTAATGGAGAACTGCTACAAAGGCCTATCCTATATAGCTAGGCCTAGCAGTGATGACTTTCTAGAATAAGAGTCTCCACAGCATTGCAAGCAACTCAAAATCAATACTCTGAAATTGAATTGATTCAGCTCCAATAGTACAGTACTTTTATAGGGGTGAGAGTGGGGTAGGCGGGAGGGTAGTAGAGAGATCGAGACAGATAGAAAACATTTTCTCTGCAGTCTCATTGCTTGTTGTAGTATAAAATCCAGGCAATAAAGAGGTAGAACACCACAATTCTCTCCAACATTACCCTGGGCTGCAGGAGAAACTGGAGGCCTGCAAATCTCATGAAGTCAATGCAGGGAGGGAATAGTGTTACAGGTAGATGTTGTGTTGTACAGGATGTCTTATCCAGCTGTCAGGCTTCAGATTACATTTATCCTAGCTGATAACAAAATGCTTCCTGAGTTTAAAGTCTCTTTGCTGTTCAAGCATTTTTGCTTTAATGGCACAAAACAATGACCCAGATGCCTTTGTGCTTCATCAACCTGTTCATCTGTAGAAGTTGGACGACATGGGCTAATTTCATTCACAAGCTACACATCCACCCTCCTGCCAAACCCACATTAGCAGGATGATGATCATGAGGAGTTGTGATCGCTTTCTCCAGTCTGCTGCCTTGCACTGTAACGAATATGAAGACGCACCAGATAAACAATGACATTGACCAGGCCTGCCGGTGCTTGAATAGATGCTCTCAGTAATTATGCATGGGCCTAGGATTGCAAAATTCCATTAACTTTCAAAAAATCATTTTTCCAGAAATACAAGATTTCCTGCTCATCACCTCATAATTCTCATACCAGGATTTCTGGAAAACCGGTTATTTGGGGGAAAGTTACCAGAATTTTACAACCCTACAGTATGGGCAGAGTCACTACAAAACATGGTCATTATGGATAACCAGCTACAGTAATGAGCTGCTGGAATAGGGTAGTTGGCTGCTTGTAGGGTAGCCCATCAGTCTCATTAACTATAAATGGCACTGTGGATGCCATCAGAAGTCTAACCCCTAAGGAGATAGGCCTCATTTTAACTATTGCTTAGTCTACCATATCCTTTATTACCACAATAACTGACTAATATCCATTACTACTCTCAACACATGCTCACTATGGTAATTCAACATATAGCATTCCCAAATAAGATATTTCCCAACACGTGTATGCGTGGGTTTGTTGTAGTGGTGGTGAGGGAGTGTGTGTGAGCAAGTGCAGTGATGGTTACGCTTTTCATATTACCTGGTGAAAAAATCTGAGATTCCAAACTTCTTAGAAGAGGACAGAACTGTCGACCCGTCGGGAAGTTTCTCTGGGGCACTTTGACGACGACCGACATCATAAGTGTTTCTAGAGCAGTCCGCACCCCCCTCATCTCCAAATAACATGTCCCCATCCTCCGGGCTGAGAGGGGTGGCATCACAGCTGAGAGAGACTGTGATGTTTGGGTTAGTCCTGAGGCCGAGAGGCCTAGCTGGGAGACAGCACTCACTCAAATCCTCTCTCATGCTGGGTTCTGTGTTTGGACTGTTGGTGTTTTCAGAAAGTGTTGACGGAGAGGGAGATGGGCGTTTGGCACTCGATTCTGAAGGGACACCCTCAGAGTCCGGAATACTACTCGCTGCATCGGGGGGCTTGGCAGCTGCCGGGGGAGCTCCCACTGGGCTGCCATGCCTCAACCCCGCGCTGTTTCTCTCACATAATGCAGGTGATGACTGGATGTTTTGGAGCTGCAGATTAGAAGCATGCACCACGACGACATCAAATGGAACATTTGTGGTTCTTTCTGAGGAAACAGCATCCAAATCACATGTAGCTTCAGTGTTTACAGTATGCAGGCCACCATTTACTTCCATGACAGAGCAGTCAAGTCCTTGGCATAGCAGTCGGTTGCATGTGTCCATCTGGCTACAATAATCAGTATCCACATCTGTAGACCAATCATCATTTGATAAATAACAATCCATATCCCCATTGGCCATCTTCATGTCCACATCAGAGTCTGTGAAAGTGTCATTCTGTTGACGGTTGTCTATAGGCCTACATGACAATGGAGAGAGAGATGGCGGCTGTGGCCCTGGCTCCATATTAGAATCCCCTTCGTTCAGTGTACCCGAGTTGGAATCTTGAGTCTCCCCCTCATAATCCAGTTTTCCCCGCTGTGAAACATGAGCCAGCTGCAGTAACATTCCGTTCCCCTCCTCGTGTCTGTAGGCGCTTGCGGCTGTGTCTGAGCAGGAAAAGGGTCCCCCGTTCCCCCCTCCGTCAGCTTCCGACCCGAACATCAGCTGAACCGATGACTCAGTAAATCCATTAAATCTGTGGTCGTTCGGGTGCGGTGGGTCGTTGCACAGGTTTGAAATTACACCGCTTTCATGCATCTGAATGGGGAGACAGTCTGCAACCAAATCTCGCATTATTGTATTCCCAACTCGGACGTTCTGCGATGGTAACACGACACATTCAACGATTGGACTCTTCCCATTGCTGGCTATATAAACATAACCTTTCCCCGTTTGACCCTCATCCGCCGCGCATACTCGGCTTCCGTTGTCGATCAATGGGCGAGAGGTTGCTATTATATTACAGTCGGCATGTGAACCGTAAGATTTGCCTGCCTCTTCATTTTCGTTGACATCGACGGGCAAAACAAGAACCACATCTCCATGTTCTGCTGTTTCCATTTCATGTACCCTCCGCGAAGCTAGTTACAGCTTCGGACATAAAATCCTGCAGCGTCGCCCTCTCGGACGTCTGAGCTCCCAGTCTTCGTTGTTCTTTGAGAGCGTGACCATGTTTTGTAGTCTGTCGTTTTTAATCTGGCAGACCCACAAAAACAGCATAATGTTTTGAGGAACGTTTGGTCAAAATAACATGTCAATCGGGCCTGTGCTGTAACAGATTAATGCAATCCCTATGTACCAGTCAGCAGCACTAATACCACAACCAGTAGCCATTTTGAAGTGTTCATGACGTCACGTCTTTCCGGACTCGCTAAACCCAAAAGTCAGATGTCTTGGATACGAAGTGACATCTTCTTTTGAGAAAGCGTAATTAGGAATAAACCACAGGGTAAATCTAGGAATAAACCACAGGCTAAATCTAGGAATAAACCACAGGCTACATACTCTGTGGATTAAACTTGCATGATATTTTTCTGTGATAGCCTATTGATATAGCTAGCCTACCTTTTTCAATAGTTGAACCAAAGACAATAACCCTTTGGTTGAATAGTGGCCATATTTAGGCTGGATTGTATTTTTCGTTTATAGAGGGAAAATGGAGTTATGTTTTTGAGTGTGTGATACCAATTAATCGTCTGAAAGTTGCCCACGTTTGCACTCTCTCGTGCTCAAGTTCTCGGTGGAACCGCCAGAGGACGTTGTGACCACGCTTGAATCAAGACTTTATTTTATACGAATTGTATTCACGAAGTGCAGTAGGCCAAGACCATATAAACTCAGCAAAAGAAACGTCCCTTATTCAGGACCCTGCCTTTCAAAGATAATTCGTAAAAATCCAAATAACTTCACAGATCTTCATTTGTAAAGAGTTTAAACACTGTTTCCCATGCTTGTTCAATGAACCATAAACAATTAATGGACATGCACCTGTGAAACGGTCATTAAGACACTAGCAGCTTACAGATGGTAGGCAATTAAGGTCACAGTTATGAAAATTTAGGACACTAAAGAGTCTTTTCTACTGACTCGGAAAAACACCAAAAGAAAGATGCCCAGGGTCCCTGCTCATCTGCGTGAACTTGCCTTAGGCATGCTGCAAGGAGGCATGAGGACTGCAGATGTGGCCAGGGCAATAAATTGCAATATTTGTACTGAGACAACTAAGACACCTCTACAGGGAGGCAGGACGGACAGCTGATCTTCCTTGCAGTGGCAGACAACGTGTAACAACACCTGCACAGGATCGGTACATCTGAACATCACACCCGCGGGACAGGTACAGGATGGCAACAACAACTGCCCGAGGTACACCAGGAATGTACAATCCCTCCATCAGTCCTGACTGTCCATAATAGGCTGAGAGAGGCTGGACTGAGGGCTTGTAGGTTGTAAGGCTGGTTGTCCTCACCAGACATCACCGGCAACGTCGCTCATGGGCACAAACCCACCGTCGCTGGACCAGACAGGGCTGGCAAAAAGTGCTCTTCACTGACAAGTCGTGGTTTTGTCTCACAAGGGGTGATGGTCGGATTTGCATTTATCGTCAAAGGAATGAGCGTTACACCGAGGCCTGTACTCTGGGGCGGGATCAATTTGGAGGTGGAGGGTCCGTCATGGTCTGGGGTGATGTGTCACAGCATCATTGGACTGAGCTTGTTGTCATTGCAGGCAATCTCAAGACATCCTCCTCCCTCATGTGGTACCCCTCCTGCAGGCTCATCCAGACATGAACCTCCAGCATGACAATGCCACCAGCCATACTGCCCGTTCTGTGCGTGATTCGCTGCAAGACAGGAATGTCAGTGTTCTGCCATGACCAGCGAAGAGCCGGGATCTCAATCCCGTTGAGCACGTCTGGGACCTGTTGGATCGGAGGGTGTGGGCTAGGGCTAGGGCTATTCCCCCGAGAAATATCCGGGAAGTTGGGGGCCAAATACAACCACGGGCCGCCATTTGGGGAACCCTGCCATATAACATTCTAAGTGTTAGGCATATGTAAGAGTGTAATTATTTTAGTACATCAATACAAGAGGTTCTCACAGTATCTTGGCTTATTTACTCTTCTGTTTTCATAAGCCCTTTTTGTTTTTGGAATGAATAGAATGTTTAGAGTTGGTAATAACAATGTAATCACAATACAGCAGGTTCCTTTTACACAAAATAAACCCCTTTTTAGAGTTCAAAATTGCAATGCATACAATAAATGCCTCACATTTTATGAATGAACCTTGACTCTGTTGCCTACTTTTAGTAACACATAACATAGGCGCCAAGACAAGAACATTGAAGCAAAATCCTGTACACAATGAGTGTATGACTTAACCTATGGAACCGGTTCCATAAACATTGAAAAAAATGACCCCCCCAAAAATAGTTAACTTTGCTTTAGCAATAAGAAGGCTTCACTATTATAACAGAGTATCTACTATTGTTTTGGTTGCCTCCATTTTTATTAACTCATCACTCTACCCATCATCTCGCTACTCCACCCCCAATTTTAGTTCACCTGTTCAAAGAGACTTTCCGCAAACTCTATTTACTATCCTCAGTAATCGGTTGCCCTTTATTCATAACCTTACACATACGGTGCATTCAGAAAGTATTCAGACCCCTTGACTTGTTCCACATTTTCTTACGTTACAGCGTTATTTTAAAATTGATTAAATTAAAAATGTTCCTAATCAATCAACACAATACCGCAAAATGACCAAGTGAAAACAGGTTTAGACAAATGTATAAAATATAAAAACAGAAATACCTTATTTACATAGGTATTCAGACCCTTTGCTATGAGACTCGAAATTGAGCTCAGGTGCATCCTGTTTCCACTGATCATCATTGTGAAGTTTCTACAACTTGATTGGAATCCACCTGTGGTAAATTCAATTGACTGGACATGATTTGGAAAGGCACACACCTGTCTATATAAAATGTTCCACAGTTGACAGTGCATGTCAGAGCAGAAACCAAGCCATGATGTCAAAGGAATTGTTCGTAGAGCTCCGAGACAGGCTTGTGTTGAGGCACAGATCTGCAGCATTGAAGGTGCCCAAGAACACAGTGGCCATAATTATGAAATAGAAGAAGTTTGGAACCACCAAGACTCATCCTAGAGCTGGCCGCTTGACCAAACTGAGCAATCAGGGGAGAAGGGCCTTGGTCAGAGAGTTGACCAAAAACCTGATGCCCACTCTGACAGAGCTCCAGAGTTCCTCTGTGGAGATGGGAGAACCTTCCAGAAGGACAACCATCTCTGCAGCATGACACCAATTAGGCCTTTATGGTAGAGGGGCCCAGACGGAAGCCACTCCTCAGTACAAGACACATGACAGTGTGCTTGGAGATTGCCAGAAGGCACCTAAGGACTCTTAAGACCATGAGAAACACGATTCTCTGGTCTGATGAAACCAAGATTCCTGGCTTAGGGAGGCCACCAAAAATTCGGACATTTCCATCCCCAATTACAACATTTTCTGACAAGATAGAACTGCCAAAGGGGGTGGAGTTGCAATCTACTGCAGAAATAGCCCGCAGAGTTCTGTCATACTATCCAGGTCTGTGCCCAAACAATTTGGGCTTTAAAAATACACCTTTCCAGAAATAAGTCTCTCACCGTTGCGGCTTGCTATAGATGCCCCTCAGCCCCTAGCTGTAATCTGGACACCATATGTGAATTGATTGCCCCCCATCTATCTTCAGAGTTCGTACTGTTAGGTAACCTAAACTGGGATATGCTTAACACCCCAGCCGTCCTACAATCTAAGCTAGGCCCTCAATCTCAAACAAATTATCAAGGAACCTACCAGGTACAACCCCAAATCCATAACCATGGGCACCCTCATAGATATCATTCTGACCAACTTTCCCTCTAAATACACCTCTGCTGTCTTCAACCAGGATCTCAGCGATCACTGCCTCATTGCCTGTGTCTGTAATGGGTCTGCGGTCAAACGACCACCCCTCATCACTGTCAAATGCTCCCTAAAACACTTCAACGAGCAGGCCTTTCTAATCGACCTGGCCCGGATATCTTGGAAGGATATTTACCTCATCCCATCAGTAGAGGATGCCTGGTTGCTTTTAAAAAGTGTTTTCCTCACCATCTTAAATAAGCATGCCCATTCAAAAAATGTAGAACAAAGAACAGATATAGCCCTTGCTTCACCCTAGACTTGACTGGCCTTGACCAGCACAAAAACATCCTGTGGCATACTGCATTAGCATCGAATAACCCCCGCGATATGCAACTTTTCAGGGAAGTCAGGAACCAATATACACAGTCAGTTAGGGAAGCTAAGGCTAGCTTTTTCAAACAGAAATTTGCATAATGTAACACTAATTCCAAAACGTGTTGGGACACTGTAAAGTCCATGGAGAATAAGAGTGCCTTCTCCCAGCTGCCCACTGCACTGAGGCTAGGAAACACTGTCATCACCGATAAATGTACGATAATCGAAAATCTCAATAAGCACATTCCTAAGGCTGGCCATGCTTTCCACCTGGCTACCCATACTCCTGCCAACAGCTCTGCACCTGCCGCAGCAACTTGCCCCCCCCCCCCATTCCTCCCGCGCTTCCCCTTCACCCAAATCCAGAAAGCTGACGTTCTGAAAGAGCGGTAAAATCTGGATCCCTACAAATCAGCTGGTCTAGACAATCTGGACTCTTTCTAAAATGATCTGCTGAAATTGTTGCAAACCCTATTACTAGCCTGTTCAACCTTTCTTTCGTATCGTCTGAGATCCCCAAAGATTGGAAAGCTGCCGCGGTCATTTCCTCTTCAAAGGGGGAGACACTCTAGACCCAAACTGCCATAGACCTATATTGGCCCTGCCTTTCTAAGGTCTTCGAAAGCCAAGTTAACAAACAGATCACCGACCATTTTGAATCCCACTGTACCCTCTTCACTATGCAATCTGGTTTCCAAGCTGGTCATGGGTGCACCTCAGCCACGCTCAAGGTCCTAAATGATATCATAACCTCCATCGATAAAAGACAGAAATGTGCAGCCGTCTTCATCGACCTGGCCAAGGCTTTCGACTCTGTCAATCACCGCATTCTTATCGGCAGACTCAATAGCCTTGGTTTCTGAAATGACTGGCTCGCCTGGTTCACCAACTACTTCTCAGATAGAGTTCAGTGTGGGCCTGTTCTCCGGACCTCTTGCAGTTTCTATGGGGGTACCACAAGGTTCAATTCTCGGGCAGAGTCTTTTTCTCTGTATATATCAATGATGTCACTTTTTGCTGCTGATGATTCTCTGATCGACCTTTTCGCAGATGACACCATTCTGTATACATCTGGCCCTTCTTTGGACACTGTGTTAACTAACCTCCAAACAAGCTTCAATGCCATACAACACTCCTTCCGTGGCCTCCAACTACTTTTAAATTCTAGTAAAACGAAATGCTTGCTCTTCAACCGATTGCTGCCCGCACCCGCCTGCCCGATCAGCATCACTACTCTGGACGTTTCTGATAGAATATGTGGAAAACTACAAATACCTAGGTTTCTGGTTAGACTGTAAACTCTCCTTCCAGACTCACATTAATTATCTCCAATCCAAAATTAAATCTAGAATCAGCTTCCTATTTCACAACAAAGAAACCTTCACTCATGCTGCCAAACATACCCTCGTAAAACTGACTATCCTACCAACCCTTGACTTCGGCGATGTCATTTACAAAATAGCCTCCAAAGCTCTACTCAGCAAATTGGATGTAGTCTATCACAGTGCCATCCGTTTTGTCACCAAAGCCCAATATACTACCCACCACTGCAACCTGTATGTTCCCATTGGCTGGCCCTCGCACATATTTGTCGCCAAACCCACTGGCCCCAGATCATCTATAAATCTTTGCTAGGTAAAGCCCCGCCTTATCTCAACTCACTGGTCACCATAGAAGCACTCACCCATAGCACGTGCTCCAAAAATTGATTTGAAATTCATAGTGGGGGACTTGGTAGGTATATCCAAGTCCACATGCTCACTGGTCATTCCCAAAGCCAACACCTACTCTGGCCGCCTTTCCTTCCAGTTCTCTGCTGCCAATGACTGGAATGAATTGCAATAATCACTGAAGATGGAGACTCATATCCCCCTCTCTAACTTTAAGCATCAGCTGTCAGAGCAGTTTACCGATCACTGTACCTGTACACAGCTGTAAATAGCACACCAAACTACCTCATCCCCATATCTTATTATTTTTTGTTGTTGCTATTGTCCTGACATTTTTAGTAGGTTGACCCACCCTTGTTTTGTGCGGGATTGTCTTTATGTTACGTGTGTGCGTTTTAGGTAGAGGTGGATTTATTTTCTGAACTTGGCACCCTGTGTTTTTTGGGTTGTCACGTTGTTGTCCGCGCCCTGTATTGTTGGGCTTATTATTTTGTGTGCCGAAGTAAAGAGCACTTTTGCACTGTGCAACTCTCTGAGTCTGATTCCTTCACCCACCTAGTCTCGCGTGACAACTATGGCCTATTTATTGCCTTACCTCCCTAATCTTACTACATTTTCACACACTGTAAATAGATTTTTCTATAGTGTTATTGACTGTATGTTTGTTTATCCCATGTGTAACTCTGTGTTATTGTTTTATTCGAACTGCTTTGCTTTATCTTTTCCAGATCACAGTTATAAATGAGAACTTGTTCTCAACTGGCCTACCTGGTTAAATAAATAAAAACATTTTTTTTAAAGATTGTACTCTTTGGCCTGAATGCCAAGCGTCACGTCTGGAGGAAACCAGGCACCATCCCTACGGTGAAGCATGGTGGTGGCAGTATCATGCTGATGAGATGTTTTTCAGCACCAGGGACCGGTTGACTAGTCAGGATCGAGGTTAAGATGAAGGTACAGAGAGCAAGGTACAGAGAGGTCTTTGATGAATACCTACTTCAGAGAGCTCAGCACCTCAGACTGGGGTGAAGGTTCATCTTCCAACAGGACAACAACTCTAAGTACACAGCCAAGACAATGCAGCAGTGGCTTCAGGATAAGTCTTTGAATGTCCTTGAGTGGCCCAGCCAGAGCCCAGACTTGAACCCAATCGAACATCTCTGCAGAGACCTTTTTTTTGCCTTGTCATTATGGGGTATTGTGTGTGGATTGATGGGGGGGTTAATCAATTTAAGAATAAGGTTGTAGCGTAACTCAAATGTGGAAAAAGACAACAGGACAGAATACTTTCAAAATGTACTGTAGGTTATGCTTATTCATATACATTCTATATATAGGACAAACATATTTCACAGGCAGTAGTGGTGACTAGGCACATTTTTAATCAAGGGGCCATTTTAACCCCTTGAACATCTCCAAATAGAAACAAAAAAGCTGTGATGAAACTCATTGTCCATTTAGGTTCTCTACCTGCTTGAAAATGTTTTGACAAATATCTCACCATTCACACGTTATACTGTCCTGAGCATTAATGTCCAATAATTTAAGCTAGTATAATGTTAATCACAAGGCCTAAAGTACCAGTCAAAAGTTGACACACCTGGTCACTCAATAGTTTCTTTATTTGTACTATTTTCTACATTGTAGAATAATAGTGAAGACATCAAAACTATGAAGTAATACATATGGAATCATGAGGTAACCAAAAAAAAGTGTTAAACAAATAAAAATATATTTTATATTCTTCAAAGTAGCCACCCTTTGCCTTGATGACAGCTTTGCACAGTCTTTGTATTCTCTCAACCAGCTTCACCTGGAATGTGGAGCAATGGGTAACAATGCTTTGAGGCTGACTGTTGATGTGTGCAGAGAGTCCCTGGTTCGAGCCCGGCGAGGGGACGGACTAATGGTATACTGTTACACTTTGGTGCAATTCTTCACAGGTTTGTGGTATATTTTCACAACTCTTAGTACAAAATTCAAAACAGATCATCAAAACTAAGAACATTTTCAATTGCTTAAGTGCAACACACAAAATCACAGTCATTTCACCAAACTGAATCAGTGTTTCATCTATAAATCCACGTTTCACATTGCAATACATGTACATATGAATTAATTGCCTTTCACAATGCAATGCTCTCTTTTACTTTTGATATGATTCTCTTCTCATTTGTTAAAATACATTTTACTATTACTTAATTCGACTGCTCTTAATTGATAAACCTATAGATTTTAAACTGGTTTGTCTACTACAGAGTTTGAAAAAACACCAGTCTTAACATCTGGGAAGAGGCAACTTCGGGATGCTGGCCTTCTAGGCAGAGTTCCTCTGTCCAAAGTCTATGTTCTTTTGCCCATATGAATCTTTTATTTTTATTGGCCAGTCTGAGAATTGGCTTTTTCTTTGCAACTCTGCCTAGAAGGTCAGCATCCCGGAGTCGCCTCTTCACTGTTGACGTTGAGACTGGTGTTTTGCGGGTACTATTTAACGAAGCTGCCAGTCGAGGACTTGTGAGGCGTCTGTTTCTCAAACTAGATACTCTAATGTACTTGTCCTCTTGCTCAGTTGTGCACCGGGGCCTTCCACTCCTCTTTCTATTCTGGTTAAAGCCGGTTTGCGCTGTTCTGTGAAGGGAGTAGTACACAGCGTTGTATGAGATCTTCAGTTTCTTGGCAATTTCTCGCATGGAATAGCCTTCCTTTCTCAGAACAAGAATAGACTGATAAGTTTCAGAAAGTGCTTTGTTTCTGCCCATTTTTATCCTATAATTGAACCCACAAATGCTGACGCTCCAGATACTCAACTAGTCTAAAGAAGGACAGTTTTATTGCTTCTTTAATCAGAACAACAGTTTTCAGCTGTGCTAACATAACTGCAAAAGGGTTTTCTTATGATCAATTAGCCTTTTAAAATGATAAACTTAGATTAGCTAACACAACGTGCCATTGGAACACAGGAGTGATGGTTGCTGATAATGGGCCTCTGTACACTTGTGTAGATATTCCATTAAAATATCAGCCGTTTCCAGCTACAATAGTCATTTACAACATTAACAATGTCTACACTGTATTTCTGATCAATTTTATATTATTTTAAATGGACAAAAATATGTGGTTCTCTTTTAAAAAACGAGGACATTTCTATGTGACCCAAAACTTTTGAATGGTAATGTACATGTGGGTAGGAGTAAAAGTGACTAGGCAATCAGTATATATAATAAACAGAGTAGCAACAGCGTGTGTGAAAGTGTGTCTGGGTGAGTGTTGCGTCAATATGCATGTGTGTGTGTGTGTGTGTGTGTGTGTGTGTGTGTGTGTGTGTGTGTGTGTGTGTGTGTGTGTGTGTGTGTGTGTGTGTGTGTGTGTGTGTGTGTGTGTGTGTGTGTGTGTGTGTGTGTGTGTGTGTGTGTGTGTGTGTGTGTGTGTGTGTGTGTGTGTGTGTGTGTGTGTTAGCGTATGTGGTTTGTGTCTGTGTGCGTTGGAGTGTTAGTGTAGTATGTGTGAGTGTGTGGGTAGAGTCTAGTGTGTGTGCATAGAGCCAGTGCAAGGGAGTCAATACAAAACAATTAAAGATAAATAAATAATAAAGGGGTCAATGTAAATAGTCTGGGTAGACATTTGATTAGCTGTTCAGCAGTCTATGACTCGGCAGTAGAAGCTATTCAGGTGCCTTTTGGTTCCAGACTTGGCGCTCCGGTACCGTTTGCCGTGCCGTCGCAGAAAGAACAGTTTATGACTTGTGTGGCTGGAGACTGACCATTTTTAGGGCCTTCCTCTGACACGGCCTGGTATAGAGGTCCTGGATGGCAGGGAGTTTGACCCCAGTGGTGTACTGGCCCGTACACACTACCCTCTGTAGCGGCTTGCGGTCGGATGCTGAGCAGTTGCTAAGCGGTGAAGCCAGTACACCACTGGGGCCGAACTCCCTGCCATCCAGGACCTCTATACCAGGCCGTGTCAGAGGAAGGCCCTAAAAATGGTCAGTCATGAGTCCAGTCAAGATGCAACTCAGCTGTATATTTTTTTCTTCACAACTGTTGTTTTTTTTGGATCATAGTAGTTCCTTAGTGATATGGACACCGTGGAACTTGAAGCTCTCGACCCGCTCCACTACAGCCCTGTCGATGTGAATGGCGGCATATTTAATGTGGTCTCAATCAAATGCTCCATAACCTATAGCATGCCTGGGCAATTCCAGTCCTGACTACAATAATCACCTCATCATGATCTTCAGTTTAGAATGCAATTTGATTAAATCAGCTGTGTTTACTAGGGATGGAGAAAAAGTGTGAAACCAATCAGGCCCTCGAGGACTGGAGTTGTCCACCCCTGGCCTATAGGCTATGAAGTGCATGCTCAGAGAAGCACAGTTATATCTCTATTCGGATGGTGTAAATAAAATATTCCAACCCTGAGCCCCGTCCTGCCCTGCTTTTGCTGATCAAAAACAGTTGTGTGCTGCCTAAGAAATAGCTGTGCTTTGTATGCCATAAGTGGCATTTCAGGAGGCTTCTTCCGAAAATAATTGTTGATTATGCATAGTGCAGAAAATGCACTGTTCTGTTCTGTTTGAGAAGGAAAGTACAAAGATGAGAAGGAGGACCCGGAGGTTCACTTTGATAACTTGCTACTACAATAATTGATTTTATTAAAAACAATTATGTCCTAATATTTATATATTTCTTAATTCCCTTTTACTTTTAGATCTTTGTATATTGTTAGATACTACTGCACCGTTGGAGCTAGGAACAAGCATTTCGCTACACCCACAATAGCATCTGCTAAATATGTGTATGTAACCAATACATTTTGATTTGATCTGATCTTTCTTGCCCATCATGCATTTATCAGAGTTATTGACCTCACAATAAACCAGATTGCATTGTGGTGCTGAAACTTGGGGGCAGGTAGCCTAGTGGTTAGAGTGGTGGATTAGTAACTGAAAGGTTGCAAGATCGAATCCCTGAGCTGACAAGTTAAAAATCTGTTGTTCTGCCCTTGAACAAGGCAGTTAATCAACTGTTCATAAGCTGTTGTTGAAAATAACAATTTGTTCTTAAATAAAAAAGACAGCACAATCAAATGGACAGCTCATGTGCTGAAAGTAGGCAAATATGAGTAAGAATAATTCATTTCAACCATCTTCATTTTAATTAGACTTTACTAACCACAAGAGGGCTTTGTGTTGGAGACTATTTCTTCCTATTTAAGTGGGCTAAATCAGGTTCACACAGTGTTTCTTGGTAGTCTTAAACAAATCCACTTTGAAACAAAAGTTTACACCTCACACACATGGTTATGGACTTAAAAAGAAGAAGACACCTGCACCTTATCAGATATAGAGTTCTGATTATATAAAGTGATCTTTAACAGCACCTTTTCCCGAGATGCTTTATGCTAAAAAACAAGCTGTAAAATACCCAGGAAAGATGTGACTCAGATGCATGGATATATAATTAATTTGTTTCTTTGAAATTCAGAGGCTGAGCTACAACCTTCTATATCCAAGGAGACAAATACACCGACTTTGCTTGGAAAGTAATCTAATTCTGTCACTATCAGTTGATTAAGATATTCCCTTTTTGTACAATAAAAGATGCTAAAACCCAGACAGCTTTTAGGGAAACACGTGTGACCTTCTCTCGTTGGATTAAGCCACAGAAGAAGATTAGCTAGCAGTTAAAGCTTATATATTTTTTTCATTGGTAGGCCTACTCTGTCTGGGGTGAAAGGGTAGGCCTAACTTTTGAAATGTACCATGCTCAGATTCCTAATGACTTCTCAAATGAAATTATTTGCAAACAGGGACAGTTTTGTTGCAAACATGACACACTGTTTTGGCATTGGAGAAATATGATAAGATGAACACATTGTCCTATCTCTCTGTCCATTCTTAGCCTGTAATTTTGATAATTTGTGTAGTATTAAAAGAGATTCTGCTAATATGTAAAATGATGTAGAATTGCATGAAATGTTTGGGAAACCTGTTGTAGGATACAGATATGTCTGCCAATTTACTGGATGAGCTGACCACTGGTGCTAATTTTGTCCATACCCCTTACCCATACCCAACCCCCTTTACATTGCAACTTCAATGGGGTGACGTTAGAGTTGTGACGTTCCAAGGATACCGTTTAGACTTTTCAATTGTCTCACTTGCTATGAGTCATAGCCTATCACGAGAGAGGGAAGCAACCGATAGTTTTGGACGTTTTCTGTAGCCTCCTTCAGTCCATTTGAATTGATCAGGTTTTGGAAGCTGTCCGCTATATGAAAATAAAGACAGTGAACAAATACGTGGTTCAATGTGAAATCGAAGCGTTTCTACCCAAAGACAGAAAAATGCAAATGGAAAACTATACTGGAAATGAAACTCAAGTTCGTTCGGAATCTGACAGCACAGACGAGGAGACTGGCGGGAATGGCGTGCGCGCGCTAATTGGATGCATTTTGTTTCTCCTCATTGTGTCGACACTGCTGGGGAACATGCTCGTGTGCGCTGCGGTAGTTAAATTCAGGCACCTCCGGTCCAAGGTAACCAACTTTTTCGTGATTTCTCTGGCTGTGTCTGACCTCTTCGTTGCCGTCCTCGTGATGCCGTGGGAGGCAATATCTGAGGTGACTGGCACCTGGCTGTTTGGTAGATTTTGTGGCATCTGGATAGCTTTTGACATAATGTGCTCGACGGCATCTATTCTTAATCTGTGTATCATAAGCGTGGACAGATACTGGGCTATAGCTAGTCCTTTTAGATATGAACGGAAAATGACCCACAGAGTTGCATTTATCATGATTGGAGTGGCGTGGACGCTGTCAATTCTCATCTCCTTCATACCTGTCCAACTGAACTGGCACATGGCCGACGAGGAGACGTCAGCGGGAAACTTTAGCAACCACTCTGAGAATTGCATAGCAAACTTGAACAAGACCTATGCTATTTCCTCATCACTGATCAGTTTCTATATCCCAGTGGTTATCATGGTTGCCACTTACACGAGGATTTACCGTATTGCGCAAACGCAGATACGGAGGATATCCTCCTTGGAGAGAGCCGCGGAGCAAGCGCAAAATAACCAACACCCAAACGTTTGCGCGCACGAAAACGCATTAAAAACTGCTTTTAAAAAGGAAACAAAAGTGCTAAAGACCCTCTCCATTATCATGGGAGTTTTTGTGTTTTGCTGGCTGCCTTTTTTTGTCCTAAACTGCATGGTACCTTTCTGTGACCCTCCGTGTGTAAGCGACACCACGTTTACAATTTTCGTTTGGTTTGGTTGGGCCAACTCTTCGTTAAACCCTGTCATTTACGCATTTAACGCGGATTTCAGAAAAGCCTTTACAACTATTCTGGGCTGCAATAAACTTTGTTCAAGCAATACAGTGGAGGCTGTTAATTTCAGCAATGAATTGGTCTCCTATCACCACGACACAACGCTCCAAAAAGACGCACAAGTCTTGATGGCTACACAGCATTCTCATGCAATCCCGAACGTGGGAGAGGACACAACCCCACTGTCCGACAAAATTTCTCTTATCTCAAACGTATCTCGCAATCACAAGAACACGTTGCTGCCAGCCATCGTCCAATTCCAGTGTGACGGGGAAATTTCACTGGATACCATAACGCCATTTACTTCAGCCGGAGCCATGGAATGCGACTCAATCCCTGGTCAAATCCACGATTAGAATCTTGCACAATTAATTGTAGGTTATGATTAATTGAAGTATTGCATTCTTGATTTGTTTATTTAAAATGATATTTTATTGTAAGATCATTAATTTATTTTATGCCGTGCGTAAGTCCGTGCGTAATGTTATAATAGCTTAATTATCTCACTGATCGGCATCGATACATTTATGCTGTGATTCTTGTAAATAGGCATGTCTTGATAAAGGAAGGAATTCACAAAGAAATGTTAGCCTAGTTTTACTATTGCCACTACACACATTTCTAATTAATGGGACACAATTGAATGAATAAGCGATGTTGTGTATTGTACGAGAAGATATCCATGACATTTTGATTGTGAATGCATTTTATAGTCATGCCAAAATACTTGCTTTAATTCATGAGAATGGTGGTGGTATTTCTGTAGTCAAGTAGCTCTCAGACATGGGAGTAATCTATTTATCAGCAATATTGGTAAAACAATTATTCACAAAAAGGCAATGATTTTGGTATAAGTTGAAATGTTTAATCAGATTTATAATAATAGAAACATAACTTGACATTAATATGTTGTGAAAATAGCTGTAAAAATGTCTTGCAATCTCTTTGCCACCTTTTACTAAAGTTAAGTCAAGTCATATTTTATTTAAAGTACATTTCACAATGTCTCAAAACATTCTAGAGAAAATTAATGACAAAATCTAAAATACAACATTTGTAAATTTAATATAAGTCGAATAAGTTGTTCTCGCCAATGTCACTTCACTATAATTGTACGACGCATCTGTCTTCTGTATAGTTCCTGACAACACCATGTAACCCATGGTAACTGAACCACATCTTCCCCTCTGATAATTGCATCTATTTTTATTTTATGATTATTTTAGTGTCTTAAGCTGCTCTGCAGTATTGGCAGATAGAAAATAGTATAGTGAGCCCTAATCCAAACTCAAATGTCCCCAAATGTTATCAAAATACAATTTGGAATATGATCTAAACGATCTCCCCTCAAAGCCATTGCTTCCTATGAATCTAATATGAACACATAGGCCTATGTTTTATAGGTGTTGTAGCCTACTGTTCCAAAAATGAACACATTTCACTTCACATCTGTTTAAAAAAAATACTTCAGATTCCTGAGAGCATCAAATTACACCAGCGCCCCTTTCATCTTCACAGGACAAAGGGTTGAAAAACAAAAGTAGCAGTATCCAGGACACTGACCTGGTGAACCGCATGGCAGGTGTGTGGAGTGGACTGGACACACACACACACACACACACACACACACACACACACACACACACACACACACACACACACACACACACACACACACACACACACACACACACACACACACACACACACACACACACACACACACACACACACACACACACACACACACACACACACACAAGTGTGTTTCATAGATACACAAGCCGGCCAGGATAGTGGTGGTGGTGGGTTGGGTGGGGGCTAGTCTGAGTGCATGCCTGTATTTCCCCCCAAAAAAGCCTCAGCTACTGTAATGTCATACTACCATCTCATGTTATTAGTGGTGGTATTTCAGCATATTAATATGACATTATCCTCCTCTCACCTCCCCTTCATTTAGCTTTCCAAATGGCTGCAGACATTTAATGAGACATTTCAGAGACCGTAATTCGTTTTACCATTTTGCAGTTTGACATTTTAGCATGGACTCATGCAGTGACTTGATCAAAATATAGAATTTTAAAATCTTATTTTTGGGGGTTTTGAATTACCATTGATATTATATCTTTAGGAAGAGCACGTGGAAAACGAATTTAGGCAAAGAGAAATAGATCAAACATGCATACCTGAGCATATATAGCCACACATACAATGGTGCACACACACAAACTACTTTAATAATTTTTCCATTGCAAGATGAGCAAATTTAGGCATGACATGCCAGCAACAAACGCTGACACTACACATCCAAGTATATCTGACTAAATTATGAAAGACAAGCATTGTAATTTGAATTCCAAAAAGTAAGTGTGGAAGAGGTTAAAAAAAATATTGTCTATCAACAATGACAAGCCACTGGGGTCTTACAACTTGAATGGAAGATTACTGAGGATAATAGCGGACAATATTGCCACTCCTATTTGCCATATTTTCAATTTAAGCCTACTAGAAAGTGTGTGCCCCCAGGCCAGGAGGGAAGCAAAAGTCATTCCGCTACCTAAGAATAGTAAAGCTCCCTTTACTGGCTCAAATAGCCAACCAATCAGCCAAAATTGTGTTTGACCAGATACAATGCTATTTTACAGTAAACTAATTGATAACAAACTTTCAGCACACTTATAGGGAAGGACATTCAACAAGCACAACACTTAGACAAATGACTGATGGTTGGCTGAGAGAAATTGATGATAAAAAGATTGTGGGGGCTGTTTTGTTAGACTTCAGTGTGGCTTTTGACATTATCGATCATAGTCTGCTGCTGGAAAAACTTGTGTTATGGCTTTACACCCCCTGCTACATTGTGGATAAAGAGTGACCTGTCTAACAGAACACAGAGGGTGTTCTTTAATGGAAGTCTCTACAACATAATCCAGGTAAAATCAAGAATTCCCCAGGGCAGCTGTCTAGGCGCCTTACTTTTTCAATCTTTACTAACGACATGCAACTGGTTTTGAGTAACGCCAGCGTGTCTATGAATGCGGATGACTCAACACTATACATGTCAGCTACTACAGCGACTGAAATAACGGCAACACTTTACAAAGAACTGCAGTTAGTTTCAGAGTGGGTGGCAAGGAATAAGATAGTCCTAAATATTCGTAAAACTAAAATAATTACATTTGGGACAAATCATTCACTAAACCCTAAACTTCAACTAAATATTGTAATAAATAATGTGGAAATTGAGCAAGTGGAGGTGAGTAAACTGCTTGGAGTAATCCTGGATTGTAAACTGTCATGGTCAAAACATATTTATACAACAGGAGCTAGATGGGGAGAAGTCTGTCCATAATAGCGCTGCTCTACCTTCTTAACAGCACTATCAACAAGGCAGGAGGAGAGATTGACTTCATCACTGCTTGTATTTATGAGAGGTATTGACATGTTGAATGCACCAAGCTATCTGTTTGAACTACTGGCGCACATCTCAGACACCCATGCATACCCCATAAGAGGTCTCTTCACAGTCCTGAAGTAAAAAAAAACAGACTATGGGAGGTGCACAGTACTACATGTAGTCATGGCTCTATGGAAATCTATTCCACATCAAGTAACTGATGCAAGCAGTAAAATTAGATTAAGGAATAGCTAAAAATAAACCTTATGGAACAGCGGGACTGTGAAGCAACACAAACGTAGGCACAGACACATGCACACACGCACAATAACATACGCACTATACACACATGTACACATGGATTTTGTATTGTAGATATTTGGTAGTGGTGGGCAGGGGCCGGAGGGCACACAGTGTGTTGTGAAATCTGTGAATGTATTGTAATGTTTGTAAAATTGTATAACTGCCTTCATTTTGCTGGACCTCTAGGAAGAGTAGTGGCTGCCCTAGGCAGCAGCTAATGGGGATCCATAATAAATACAAATACAAAACTGAAAGGTTGCTAGTTCAAATCCCAGAGCCGACAAGTTGAAAAATCTATCGATGTGCCTTTGAGCAAGACACTTAACCCAAATTGCTCCAGGGTTGCTGTTGATAATAGCTGACCGTGACTGTGATCCCACTCAGAGTGTGTCTCAAGAGAGAGTTGGGATATGCAGAAAACACAGGACAAATATAAGCACCCACCAAATTATTATTATTATTATTATACACACACTTCTCTCGGTGCCCCTTTGTGTCTAATGAATCCCTACACACATCATTTCTAAAAACATCTGCAAAATAATCAGGTCCAATTTATGATTGTTATAATAAACCTGAGTATTTCACAAATCTAAAATTAACCAGTCCTTTGTATGATTTTTATCAGTTACCACCAAACTTTCTCTCTCTCTTGCTCTCTCTCACTCCATTTTCTTCATTGACTGTAAATATGTGATATTTCTATCTTTTCACAAGAACACTGACCTTTAAGACACAGCTCACATGGTACATACCTGTCTGAGGTTTACTTAAACTAAAGCACAGGATGTCTGCCTGCATCAGAAAAGGTGACCCCCCACCATCCCACCCCGAAATGACATACAGATCAATGAGCTGAAATTCTGTCTGAGGATAGAAGCTAAAGTGCTATGTGCTGCAAAGGTTCATCAGCTGTCGAGTTACATTCTGAAAGTGTCTGTGCATTTGAACAATGTTACATTTATTTGGTGAAACATCTCAGGCCAGTCATGAATGCAAAGAATTGATCATGTCTCAGAATGAGGTTGTATCAATTTAGACAGTCCATCACAATGGTGCACAGCCACAATGTTATTTTCAGTCTGTTTGGCTCTATGGGAGAAAACTAAAATACAATTAAGAAGACTATTGTCCAGAAATATAATTTCATCTTGTAATCAACTAGACCATTCACTGTCAGTATGAAATCATTATTTAATTTCTGTTTTCAAGGTAGAAATGTTTTAAACACACATGCACACACACATGCAGGCAATCATCCACATACATTTTACCCATACCTGAGGGAGAGTAAGGATTACACATTATTATGGCTTTGTTGACTGAATTCCATCAGTCCAGAAATTGCCATGTGTGAGAGGGTCCCTGTTGTGACCAAACACAGCTAATACTGGGTGACATGATTTCAGCCCGAGGAGAGACTTGCACGTTACCTCATCGTAAAATGTTGTTCCATAAAATACCATAGATACTATACTTTAGATGTGCAAACTTATAAAAGGACGGTATTGTTGTAACCCATTGTTGGTGCATTATTTTCCCGTGTCAGAATGGGAAGGGGCATTAACCCCTTTCCTAGCTTTAAGACCCCGACTAGACAATCATTACTTCTCTCTGTAGTCGGAACGGTGCTATGCCAGAATGTGGACACCGCGGAGCCGGTGCGAGATATGGTCCAGAAAATATACCTCAGTCCAGGGATGGGAGATGGAGCTGTACTCCTAATTATCCCAAAATGATGAATGATGAATTGAGAAGATTAAAATACTGCTATTTTTTTTATTAACCTGACTTTTTCGTCCGCATGCTAGGCTAGCTAATTCTAAAGCGACCCGTTGAATTCGACAACACTTCCGGTAGCTAGGCCCTACTTTCCTCAACGCTAGGTGTCGTATTTTTATGGAATCCAATGGGAATTAGCTATTGCATTGGTGCCTATGGTAGAGCCACCCGTTATGTAGACTGGAATTGTCACTGTTGTTTTCAATGGTAAAAGGCCATTCAGAGAAATCTTCATAATCCACAATCTTTGACTTCAGTCAGGTTTATTTTACATTTACATTGTGTGACCTCCTGCAGAGGCTGTTAATCAGAGGCTTGTTAGCCACTAATTATGGCCAGCCTTATTCTGTTTCCATAATGATGACAAATGGTTTCTCAGGTGGTCTGCTGTGACAAGAGATAGTGGGTGTGGTTGATTATATCTGTAAAGCCAACCTGATCTCAGGACAATTCGTATGATTTGGGACGTTATTTCTGCCCCTCCATTTAGTATGATGTTATGTGACGTTATATTACGTTGTGTTACATTACGAATGGAATAGTGGTCATATAGATTGAAGGATGTATAGTATCATCCGGTATACCCGGTCGTACAATACCATACAATATGGAGGACATCTTGCTCTGAGGCTAGGATGCTTGTTGTGTTAGCATTTGTGGATAATGTTAGTGGCTAGCAGGTTAGGTGAAACTAAAATATCAGATTAGGCTACTATGGTTAAGGTTAAGTCAAGGATTAGCTAACATTTCCTAAATAGTAGCAAAACGCTTGTGGTTAGCTAAAATTGCTAATCAGCTAAAGTTGTCCCCGATGTGATTCAAACAGGTGATATATATATATGCGCAACATACAACAATTTCAAAGATTTTGCTGAGTTACAGTTCATATAAGGGGTATATGGGGGGGGGATCTTCCACTTATCCTTCCACCTACACAGTTTCTTTCAAATACCCCCCCCCCATATACCCCTTAAGAGAGGCATAATAAGTGATGTCAAACTGTGTAGAACTGCAGGAAGTGCGTTTCTTTTTTTATTTGCCCTTGACACACACACACACACACACACACACACACACACACACACACACACACACACACACACACACACACACACACACACACACACACACACACACACACACACACACACACACACACACACACACACACACACACACACACACACACACACACACACACACACACACACACACACACACCTCAAAAAGAACCAAGTGAAGTGTCTCATGTTATGACTTTAGAATGGATTGACAGTGCCACCATACCAGTGCACTTTTGTCTAGACACGTGACAGGATAGCAAAGCCAGGCCATCAGTCAGTATGTCTGTGTTCTTCTTTATGCAATTCAATGAAGCAGTGATTACTAGGTGTCGCAATGGAAATTTGTGCTGAGGACAATCTTCATTGTATTTACATACACTATGGTAACTTTGCTGCAGAGCACGGTGCTTCTCCCCTGCTTCACAATTAGATTCCCTCTGTCATTACAGTCCAAGGGGTGACGACAGAGGCACCGCTCGGAGCCTCAATCAGTGTCTAATCACAGTCAATGGTTTCTTAAAGGCAGTCAGCTAGCAGCACATTGATTGCGAACATCTCTCGACAACAATTTAATGGAGATTGGTCTTCTCAAACCTCCCGCCTCGTCAAGGACTCTCTCAGTGTCATCAGCAGAGTGAAGGGAAAGATTAAGCTTGAAGGAAGGACAGACAAAAGCTAATATAATCACATTTCTAGAGAAACGTAACTTGTAGGCCAACTTAACACCCTGTTCACACATTTTGTTTTTGCAGAATTCTGCCGACGTGTGAACGTGTGAATGCAGCAATGGCGTCTGCAATTTCTCTCCTCAAACCCACATGTGTAGGCCTAGCTATGTTGCTGTGTGTCAACGAGCGATGGCTGTTTTCCCCAATTCAATATGGTGTCTTGCTTGGGAATATTGAGACACTGAATCCCATTCACCTTTCAAGAATAAACACACCACTAGAGGGGGTGAGTGTTGCTCTGTCTTCAGCTGCCTTATACTGCTATTCCCTATCCCCCACTATCTCTCGATAAAAGACTGACTATTGGTTGTTGACAAATACAGGAAAAGTGTATTGGGGAAAGTCAATAGCCTATGTTATATACTGAATGAACTGGATAGACGTCTTTGTTAGCAATGAAATAAAAATGGTCAATTAGAACGTGTCAAATGATTTATGAGAAGACTGAGGGGAAGATTTGACCACCTGGAAAAACAATTGGACTTGGACACTGTATTGGGCACACAAACATTATCATGTATCATACATGCTAGTGTCAACGCATGCATGGACGCAGGAGACATACACACAATAACCACATAGCTGTTCTCTCTGTGCCAACGTATCTGACACCTCTCATTCTGTGCCAGCAAAGAGGGGAGCACGAGGTATACAGAGAGTACCACCGAGGGTCTAGGTTGGCATGGACTCAGCCTCTGGCAGTGGAGTGGAACACATTATCACTTAGTGTGAGCTTTTAAGCCTTTGGCCATTCATTTGCCAAGTCCCCACAAGTGACTTTTTCTCACCAGGTTAATCTGGATGCATAGTGATAAACGGAGAATATCCTCTTGTCAAAAGACCTGGAATAAAGACCTGGAATGAAATCATATATACAGTATGCTGGCAGAGTGGGCTCTGCCAACATACTGTATATATACAAGTATATTGAATGATTGTACAAAATAAATTGCCATTATCACAGTACAGTCACCATGGTCTTCAATGCTCTTGAAAATACATTATATTGAACATAATCAAACAAATGCATTCTCTACATTCTCTCTACATTGTTCACTGTACTGTCATTCAATGTGAGAGCTGCTTAAGAAGTCTGTGTGTTGCGAGGAAACATTGGCAAGTGTGTACATTGTCTTCTTAGCCGTGAAGAAGAGGTGTGTTGGGTATGGGTGTGTGTGAGGCAACACGCCATGACCCAAACTCCACCTCCCACCCCAGCCCCACACACAGATAATACAGTCTTTAGGCAGGGGGTTGAGAGGGGTATTGTTACAGTAGGAGGGGGCCTGCTTAAGGGAGGTCTGGGCAGACCCATTTATGCCCTGAACACTCCCCTCTCTACCCCTCCCCATTCTCCTTTATCCTACTATAACCCTTTTTTTACGCAAGCATCCCAGGACCCCGCATTTTGAATAGAAGCAAACACTGGGTCTCCACATGGTAAGTGCAACCTTTAGATACCAAATACCAAATGTTGAAACTGTAAATAATTTGATTAGTACAATTTGTTTTTACAGGCAGGTGGACTGTATGCTTCCTGTGCATGCATATTTTTTTCATGTTACTTACTTAAAAATTCTGAGCCGACTTGGGGGTATTTGTTTTGGTGCATGTCTTTGTTTTGTAGCAGTATATTGGATCACTCCAATATGGTTTCCTTCGCACGGCAGGATACACTCAAAGTAAGGATTTTCAGAGTAGTCCTGTGTAAAAAGCATGAGCTGATTCTTACTCAAAAATGTTTGTAGACAAGATTTTTATACGGATTAGTCCCGTGTACCAGGTAGCAATGCAGTTTTGGGCTGACCCCAAAAACCCGCAGCTATCTATAGCTTAGAGCTGAAGCTTTCCTCCCTTATTGATTTAATGAGGTGTAAAAAAACTAAACAAATTATATTATGATTAATTTAAAAGGTGCACTGAAAATAAACATCATAGATGTTGTAAACGTAACATTTGATATGAATGTGTTTTTAGTTACACATTTTTGCACAGCTTTTTGGGGTATTCTAAGCAGGGAACATAGCAAAATGTAGTGAAATTTCTCGTGTTTTTATGAAAAGAAAGAGAATGGGTTAACTATGTAAGGTGTGTTTAATTCACTCATGTTTCACTTTGTTTTGCCTCTCCTTTTTCACTCCCTGCAGGTATTTTGATTGTTGCGCGTCTGATTTTCGTTTCATTCGGGCGTGCTACTGATGCTTGGCTGCATTTGTATATAGAACCCTTCAAGTAGCAGTAATCACCCCGAGCCATGAGGTTCCTGTGGCTTCTGTTCTTCCTCCTGTGCCTCCCTGTCCTGCCCAGCACTGAGGCCAAACGCCAGAACTCCGACAACAAGATGTCGCAGCCCCCACCACCACCAGCAGGCAAGAAGCCCAAGAACTCTGTCCCCAGCTCAGGAGGGTTCAGCACAAAGGTTGGCCACAACTGTACCTGGGATACGTCCGGGGAGGGCGTAGTGAACTTGCTTGTCAGCTGTAGATCCGAGGAGCAGACCTACTGGTGCCGCTACACTGGACAGCCAGACCTGTGCCAAGCCTACAGTGACCGGAAAGCACAGGTCAGGCATTGGAAACAATTGGTGAGCAAGCTGAAGAAGAGGAGGAGTGCGTGCGATGGTGAAAAGGTGCTGAAGACCCGCTCATGCAAGGCCCCCATGGAGTCGCACATGAAGCTCAAAGAAAAGGGGAAAGGCAGAGGCAAGAAGGATTCAGTGCCCCTGGTTCCGGAAATGGTAGAGAAGGAGGAGAAGAAAGAGGATAGGACTCCGTTGTTAGAGGAGAGGGATGGGGAGGTGAACGACATGGAGCCAGTGGAGAATTATTGTGCCGAGGGATGGCATTCTGTCTGTTCATTCTTTGTAAGTTTTTTTGAAGGTTAAAGTCTTTGTATGGTTTTCGTAAGATGAAAAAGGGACAAAGCTGATGAACTCACCTCTGTATCCGGGCTTACTTCTTTGCTAGGTAAACAAAAATGTTTTTGTATAAAGTGATATAGAGCCTAAATATAGGCTGCAGAGATTTATTTGTGTTTATTTTATTGTGAAACTAATCTTATTTTCTACAGACAATATTTGCTACTGTTCATTTGTAGTCACTAGACTTGTATCAGATTTATATTTTTTAACTTTAACACAGCATACAAAATTCTACCTGTGAATAAACATACCGTACTATATAACCATTTAACAATTGTTCGACTCATTTAATAAATCAACACAGATTACATGGTTCTTTTTTTACAAGTTGTTAATTAGTAGGACTATATGGATGATATAGTTGCCTGGTATTTCTATTGTCTATTATATTTGTGCTATTATAAGTACTATTCCAGGAGCTGGGGAAATACAGTAATACTGTATTCAAAACACAATAATATTGACCAGATCTTTGTGCTGTAGTGTTTACACTTGATGATAACAAATCAATTGTAATCAACATGAATAGGATAATCATGAGAAACTTTCATGTATTTTCCACCTAGTTCATCCCTTAAAATTGTTGCAATCCTAGCTACATATTAGTTTTCAGAAAATAAATAATCTCTCGGGCCATCGTTTATTTTTTAGTTTACCAAAACTATGTCAACATAACACAGAAAATGCATTTGTTAAAAATTGCCAACCCTGCTGATCAACAGATTATTTTCAAGTCTTTGTAAGTAGTGAAACGTAGGGTCACGTCTGTGAGACCTCGTGAACAGAACTTAGAATAGACATAATGAAAGGGTTAATTGAAAATATATCTTGGGAACCTGTTGTGATCCGTTTCTGAGGTGATACTGACATGTCTCCTCTTGTGACACATTGAATATCCACATTTTCACAATTGATTGCATGCTCTCCGTGAAATAAATCAGTATTGTGACTACAGTAATAAGTGGATGTTTATAAATAGTTCCCGAAAAAATCTAAAAGTACAATCTTATTTATCTGTGGTTCTATCATGACTTTCTTTTCCATGGTTGGATTGAGATTATCTTCTTGAGACAACTCAGTGTGGCAGTCAATTGAAATACTGTCTGTCTGGTCCAGAGTTGCTTTGTGTGTAAGCCATTGTGTTATGTGGTAGCCAGTGGCCACAGTCCACAGACAACACACATCCCATTGTGAGTTGCCAATGCTAGCAGATGGCAGGGGGTACCTCCTGGCACTATATTGGGTCCCACACTATTTTCACATTAGACTCAGTTACAAACAATTCAATGAAAGAAACAAATCGTTTTTGTGTGTGTGTTGTGACAGGGATAGAAGTCCTGCTAAGCTGTTTAAGTCTCCTATTTTGTTCAGGTTAGCAACGCAAACAAAACAAAATAACTTGGACTGATTATACCAACCAGAGCCACAGAGTTCTGCCTAAAAGTCTCACTGTGCTTTTGTCTGTGTGTCCATGTGTGGTCTCTGTGAAATGTATGTGATGATGATGGCCAATTCGAAGGTGGGTTTGTAAATAGAAAGAGGATGGGCTGACAGTCATGGTGTGATTCATCCCGCCTGAACCAGACTTTTCCTACAGGGAATTGATACTCTTCCCTGTCTGTGTCTTTCTGTCACAAAACTGTCCTCCATAACTCTCTGTCTCAGTAACATACTGAGTACGCACCTCTGAAAGCAGTATATGTGATGTTTATTTCAAAGTACATTGTTGTTTGGGTCAGCAACTCAATCCCAATCAACTCACACTAGAGATATAACCGTTTGTTCCTCGGGCCTAAATCATCTGCAAAACGTGATGATATTCCTTTGAGAGCGCAGCCCAGCATGCCTCCAACCTCTCTAAACCCTTCATTTACATCTGTAGCACCAGTGGTGTAGTGGAGTGTATACCCAGGTATACGCCGTATACCCACTTATTTTCAGTAGGTGTGTATACTCACTTCTTAATCCCCACCAATACATATCAATGAAGTGTAGTGGAGGTATCAATTAATACACTCTTAGAAAAAAGTGCTATCTAGAACCTAAAAGGGTTATTTGGCTGTCCCCATAGGAGAACCAATCGGAAAAAAACTTGTAGGTGTAGGAATGCTGGAACAGATCTGAATGTTTAGCTTAAAATGTTGATAAACTATTATTTATTCACATTTTAGGCGCAGCAATGTACACACGGCAGTAGGCCTATGCGTGAATGTTCCAAAATACAATTTGGGGAGGGGGGAAACATCATTCTAAAATGCGCACCGCACATGCAAGCAGTTTCATGGACAGAGATGGTAATACCTGATAGAGAGAGGCGGGGAGACGCAACGACTATCATGGGTTGCTAATGTGATTAGAATAATGTCTTTGGCTGCTAGACAATGAAATAAAGTTGAAATATTTTGTCTGTAGGCTACTTTGAGGCAATGGAAGACATGCCTCATAATATGAAGTAAAACGTCCAGGTTTCAAACAATGAAGGAACCGGAAAAATATAGCAGTGCTAATGATAGACCTAACCGTCTTCTGGTAGATGAAAGGCTTTCCCCAAAAACTTCTTATTAAATATGAACTAGCTACATAGTAGCCTATACCTTCCTGACAGAATGGTGTCATGATTATTTGCATCAATCAAATGGACCATTTATTTAGCTAAATCCATCTCATGTGCTACAGAAATAGCAAATCAAACAACATTGCTAGGTGCCTGCACAATTGACTTAAAGGATAACTACTCTCAAAAATACAACATTCTTAGATTTTTCCCAGACCTCAAAAGTGGTCTCCTGAAGTGGTTCTAGCATTGTTATGTGCTTAGAAAATAACAATTTGTTATTTTCTGTTAAAAAAGTGGGACTTTGAGAAACAAAACCTGAAAAAAATTGTGAAAATCGTAAACCTGTGAATTTCAGACTCAGTTTATCTGTTTCATTTGCAGACCTACTATTAGCCTACTACACAGTACAGCTTGGGTTGGCCTGACTGTGAAAGACTAAAGTCATTCAGATTGTATGTTACTGTTTCTCATAGAATTTGTCACACAGAACGCCTTTCCTTCGCTGGGAGGCCGTTTGGAAAAATGTTGGCAAAATTAGAGTATACCCACTTCTCCAGGCACAACTACACCACTGTACAGCACATACAGTACCAGTCAAAAGTGTGGACACACCTACTCATTCAAGGGTTTTTATTTATTTTTTTAACTGTTTTCTACATTGTAGAATAATGAATAGTGAATTAACACATATGGAATCATGTAGTAACCAAAATAGTGTTAAACAAATAAAATATATTTTAGATTTTAGATTCATCAAAGTAGCCACCCTTTGTCTTGATGACAGCTTTGCATTCTCTCAGCTAGCTTCGCCTGTAATGCTTTCCCAACAGTCTTGAAGGAGTTCCCACATATGCTGAGCACTTGTTGGCTGCTTTTCCTTCACTCTGCGGTCCAACTCATCCCAAACCATCTCAATTGGGTTGAGGTCGGGTGATTATGGAGTCCAGGTCATCTGATGCAGCACTCCACTACCCTCCTTCTTGGTCAAATAGCCCTTACACAGCCTGGAGGTGTGTTGGGTCATTGTCCTGTTGAAAACAAATTAGAGACCCAATAGGCGCAAACCAGATGGGATGGTGTATCACTGCAGAATGTTAAGTGTGCCTTGAATTCTAAATAAATCACAGACAGTGTCACCAGCATAGCACCCACACACATCACACCTCCTCCTCCATGCTTCACGGTGGGAACCACATATGCAGAGGTCATCCATTCACCTACTCTGCGTCTCACAATGACGAGGCGGTTGGAACCACAAATGTCAAATTTGGACTCATCAGACCAAAGGACAGATTTCCACCGGTCTAATTGCTCCAGTTTCTTGGCCCAAGCAAGTCTTATCTTCTTATTGGTGTCCTTTAGTTTAGTTTTTTGTTGTTGCAGCAATTCGACCATTAAGGCCGGATTCACGGAGTATCCTCTGAACAGTTGATGTTGAGATGTGTCTCTTACTTGAACTCTGTGACACATTTATTTGGGCTGGAATTTCTGAGACTGATAACTCTAATGAACGTATCCTCTGCAACAGAGGTAACTCTGGTTATTCCTTTTCTGTGGTGGTCCTCATGAGAGGCAGTTTCATCATAGCGCTTGAAGGTTTTTGCGACTGCACTTGAAGAAACTTTAAAAGTTCTTGAAATGTTTGTGATTGACTGACCTTCATGTCTTAAAGTAATGATGGACTTTAATTTCCCTTTGCTTATTTGAGCTGTTCTTGCCATAATATGGACTTGGTATTTTACCAAATAGGTATATCTTCTGTATACCACCCCTACCTTATCACAACTGATTGGCTCAAATGCATTAAGAAGGAACAAAATTCTACTAAATAACTTTTAACAAGGCACACCTGTTAATTGAAATGCATTCCAGGTGACTACCTCAGTAAGCTGATTGAGAGAATTCCAAGAGTGTGCAAAGCTGTCATCAAGGCAAAGGGTGACTACTTTGAAGAATCTATAATATCAAATATATTTTGATTTGTTTAACACGTTTTGGTTACTACATGATTACATATGTGTTATTTCATAGTTTTGATGTCTTCACTATTATTCTACAATGTAGAAAATTGTTTTAAAAAAAGTGTGTCCACACTTTTGACTGATACTGTATATTATTAGGACACACGCACACACACACACACACACACACACACACACACACACACACACACACACACACACACACACACACACACACACACACACACACACACACACACACACACACACACACACACACACACACACACACACACACACACACACACACACACACACACACACACACACACACACACACACACACACACACACACACACACACACACACACACACAGTGCTTATATGCCTGTCTCAACCTAGGGTCCTGTCTTTAGACTCCTCTCCAGGGTGACTCTTCCCCTCTCCACAGTCACTCCATTGTCCCTCATAGACAAAATAGAGAGATGACTTGTATGCCTCTGCCGTGGCAGTGGGCCACCCCCGGAAGCAGGGCTAAGGAAGAATCAGAATACACTACTGTGAGTGACTTGGTATGCAGACAAACAGAAAAAGAAGAAAAAGAAGAAATGAAAGTCACACACTCCATTCTTAATTGCAATGTGATTCATTTTACTCTGCAAGAATGTCTACATCATTTAAGCTTTTTCCATGTCTGCCATATTACACACCTCCACCAGCCCCCATTAGCAGGTAAATTATTATTTCATCCAAGCAAAGATTTTGCTGAGTTTCAACAGCAGCAACTTAATATGTCCTTATGTTTACAAGTGAAATGGGCTCTCCTGTAATCACCAGGGGCAACTGACGATGACAGAGAAATAATTGGCCGCAAATCCAGTCAATTTCCAGACTTGTGCATCCAATTACCAGATGCTTAAGATTGAACAGCAACCATGGCTGTGATTCAGTGGTTTAAATGAAAGCAAAGGGACGTTTGGAATCACACATGACTCAAGATATCTGGCTGCACAGTTACATCCTGTTGTAAAGCCTTGTGTACCACTTACCAAATGTTTATGCTCATCAAATCATTCGATGTTGGTGTCATTGTGAAGCTAGTACCATTCTGGTAGGGTAGTGGGATAAGTTCAGCCAAATGGTTAGTTGAGCCACCACTTGTTTCTTGGAAACCATACACAAAATGAATAATGTTACCAAATATTTAGGAAGATATCATAATTTCAAGTAGTCTGTGAATGAAGAAATCACATGGAAAAAGTGGTAAATAAATTAGGTCCAAAAAGCAGATTTTTCTTTACAAAGTAAAATGTGTTCTTGTGTTATAGGTTTCATTAAAACATTCTAAACAAAGTAGATGCTTTTAAGATTGTTCTATACATCAGTTAGGGTCTCTATAAGCTACCATATGAAGTCCTAAACCTAGCATGAAAGTGTATCCTGTCTGTTCAACGCTGGTCCGACCAATCTGATTCCACACTCCAAGACTGCATCCATCACGTGGACTGGGATATGTTCCGTATTGCGTCAGATAACAACATTGACGAATACGCTGATTCGGTGTGCGAGTTCATTAGAACGTGCGTTGAAGATGTCGTTCCCATAGCAACGATTAAAACATTCCCAAACCAGAAACCGTGGATTGATGGCAGCATTCGCGTGAAAAAGCAGGACAAGATGACTGGAAACATGACCGAATACAAACAGTGTACCTATTCCCTCCGCAAGGCAATCAAACAAGCTAAGCGTCAGTATAGAGACAAAGTAGAATCTCAATTCAACGGCTCAGACACAAGAGGTATGTGGCAGGGTCTACAGTCAATCACGGATTATAAAAAGAAAACCAGCACCGTCACGGACCAGGATGTCTTGCTCACAGGCAGAATAAATAACTTTTTTGCCCGCTTTGAGGACAATACAGTGCCACTGACACTGCCCGCAACTAAAAGATGAGGACTCTCCTTCACTGCAGCCGCGCCCTCAGAGCATGCGCAGACCAGCTGGCTGGTGTGTTTATGGACATATTCAATCAATCCCTATCCCAGTCTGTTGTTCCCTCATATGTATACGTATATACTGTACTCTATATCATCTACTGCATCCTTATGTAATACATGTATCACTAGCCACTTTAACTATGCCACTTTGTTTACATACTCATCTCATATGTATATACTGCACTCAATACCATCTACTGTATCTTGCCTATGCCGCTCTGTACCATCACTCATTCATATATCTTTATGTACATATTCTTTATCCCCTTACACTTGTGTCTATAAGGTAGTAGTTTTGGAATTGTTAGCTAGATTACTTGTTGGTTATTACTGCATTGTCGGAACTAGAAGCACAGGCACGGTGGCCTAGTGGTTAGAGCGTTGGAATCAGTCCCTACAAGGTAAAAATCTGTTGTTCTGCCCCTGAACAAGGCAGTTAACCCACTATTCCTAGGCCATCATTGAAAATAAGAATTTGTTCTTAACTGACTTGCCTAGTTAAATAAAGGAAAATAATAATAAAATAGTTTGCCTTCGGGTAAGTTGAGCCAATTGCCATTGGGCTAAGTTGATCGGCCACCATACCGCTTACAAGTGATGATTACATTTTGCCTAGTATTTTTTGCAATGTGTCATACATATGAACTCAAGTGCATTTTTATAGTTACAGAGCAGACATCATCATGCCCCGTGTATACAAACGTAAAACAAGCAGGGGCCTAGCCTTCCTTGAGGTTCTTGGAGAGCAGCCAAGGAAGTGAGAGAAGAAGAAGTCCATTGGAGCAGCAGCAAGGATGAATAAATAGACTGAATGACACTGAAGAGGTACATTGACAACAAAGAAATTAACATGGATCTGTGAGAGTGTAATGGAGTAGCAGAGGCACACAAGGTCTTATCTGATGACATGGAGTCTGAGCTTGCTAAACATATCAATATTCAAATGCAGAGAACTTGCCTATGAATTGGCGCATCAAAACAAAATCCCTGTCCGAAACAACTGATCAAGAAATGGATGGGTAAGTGATATTGAACAGAGAGATCTATATCTGAATGTAGGCATACATTTGAAGATTTTTTGAACTTTTACTATTTTAAAGCGATATCCCAAGTAGAAATACAGTAAAGTACACACACTAAAGGGTAAAACAATACAAAATAGACAACTGCAAACTTCAAGGAGTAGGGCATGTCATCTGCCCTCTTACTTGAGGAACAACAGAGGAGCAATAGAGTACAAGTAAGATTTTGTGAGTCCCCCCCCACTTATGCGATGTCAGGACTTACCTGGACCACCTCTTGAGATGTTCCTTTTTTAAAGTAAATCAGGTGTTACATGTAAGATGTGCCAAGAAATCACTTTTTTGGACAAGCTATGCTTTCAAATCTGTTATGTTGACATTCATTCCAATTATTTCCAGGGATACACAGAATCCTGAAATATATGTTGAGGTATTTGTTAGAAATAATACTACATTTCCCTTGACGGAGTGATACTGAATGTAACAAATTGCTCAACATACCACACTCTTCCCTACAAGTTTGATTGACAATCTGGAGGTAGTCATTGGTGACAAAGTGGTGGCCTAGGTGATTTCTAGTCCCTTTATTTTTTGTCAGGCTGTGTTTTGTCGACTTGATCACATCTAGCAGGAGCTGCCATGAGCTTAAAATGTTTTTATTTTTATAATCTATGTTTATTGCTGATGATGACTGGGAATTTTAATTGATGGTCTTGTGATGATGTGGGATGCAGTTTTTCTTGAAGAAGATAATCAAGGAGACTTGCAGAGCAGTAATGAAAGTTCTATAGTTTACAGTCTTGTAACAGTGTTCAACAAAACAGAGGCTTGGTTGTAATTTGATGTTGTGCATATTGTATTTTTGCAGTGAATGAAATACAGGAATGTTAGACAAACATAACAAACATGCTGCCATTTTATTTAAAGCAATTTTCAAATATATGATCATATTTTTCTTCTAAATAAATGCTTAGTATTCTCCAAACTCTTCTCAGCTTCACTTTGAGTGACTGCAGTGGCACTATAGACTATAGTGAGAGAGCCCATCACATTGGATGGAGCTAGAACATCACATGCAAATTAGTTATAGGCCTACATCTCCCAAAAGTGTAATCTTCCCCCATTTCTCTGGTCTCTTAAATCCCTCTCCCATCCCCCTGTCCCATGCAATTCATAGGGTTTTAATTTGGCTGTCATTCAGTGCTCGTAAATGAGGTGCCCAATAGGCACGCTGCCAGTGTCCTGTCGCCCCCAGCCCCACACTCAGCACCTCCATGGTGGGCCTCTTTCTAAACGTCCTTGTCCTTGAGACATTCAGTTAGTCCCTCCAGTATTTGTATTGCAAAATCAATAATTCCCTGCATATTATGCGAAAGCTTGCAAATTTGACCCATCCACATAAACCGGTCAAATCAGTGAGGAGATTTGATTAATCTGGCGCTGGTGTCCAGGTAGGCGTGTTTTGCACCGGGTGAAGCTGACTGCATTCGTTTTGGAACCTGGCTGCCATCTGGGCATGAGCCAGGTTTCCTTTCAAACCCACAGCGAAGTCAGGTCAAAACAAATGTTAGGCAATGAGTACGATTTTGTGTTTTCAACGTGCAAAAGTTATTGTTTTTGATTAAAACTAGTTTGAAAATTCTGATATATTTTATGAAAAATAGTATATTTCATTTATATTTTTCTGGACGATGCACCATAATGCAGTGTTGACAACATGGCCGAGCGGCGAAGACTATGGTTTGATTTGAGAAAGGCGCTCCTCGCTCATCGTTTTTGCCTGTTCACGTTACGGGCCGTAGACTGGTGCCCCACGGTTCAGCATAATCGAATCTGACCCAATTTTATCGCATAAAACTGACCAATCACCGCAGTGCAAAAATAGGGCCCGCAATTTCAACCAATTTACCGCATAATATAGTTTGATCAAGCCATACGTCACCAAACTAGTTTGGTATTTCGGGACAAATTGGACAAAGTCATCGCATTTTGCTATGCAAAATGTCAAAACTGCTGCAGCTAAATCAAGCATTTTTGCTGGCAAATATCACACAAAATAAACGCAATATCCTGGAGGGACTGTTCAGTAGGACAGAGCAGAATGGGTAACATCTTTGATAGATCTGGAAAAAAGCTCAGATAAAAGATACTGGATGGCTTCCCACATAAAGCAAAATGGACAGCAGATAGTTTAATATACTTACCCATTAGTATAGTACATTTGAAAACGTTTCTTTAATCCTTTATTTGACTTCAAGAAAGTCAATACTCATGTTTTAGTGTGAACTGCCCATGAAGATGTTGACATCTGCTGGAGGATATTACTCCCTACAGGTGTCTGTCCATCACCACTACTGAAAGACGAGTGGATTTACACATGGTGCCTTTCCGAAAGTATTCACAACCCTTTACCTTTTCCACATTTTCATGTGTTACAAAGTGGGATTCAAATGGATTGAATTGTCAATCGTTGTCAACAATCGACACAAAATACTATGTAGTGTCTTTTTGATCATTGCTAGACAGCCATTTTCAAGTATTGCCATTTTGCCAAGCTGATCAAAACTGTAACTAGGCCATTCAGGAACATTCAATGTCATCTTGGTAAACTCCAGTGTATATTTGGCCTTGTGTTCTAGGTTAATGTTCTGCTGAAAGGTGAATGTCTCCCAGTGTCTATTGGAAAGCAGACTGAACCAGGTTTTCCACTAGGATTTTGCCTGTGCTTAGCTCTACTCAGTTTCCCTTTATCCAACAAAAATAAACCCTAGGAACCACCAAGACTCTTCCTAGAGCTGGCCTCCCGGCCAAACTGAGCAATAGGGAGAGAAGAGCCTTATTCAGGGAGGTGACCAAGAACTAGATGGTCACTCTGATAGAGCTCCAGAGTTCCTCTGGGAGAACCTTCCAGAAGGACAACCGTTTCTGCCGCACTCCACCAATCAGGCCTTTATGGTAGAGTTGCCAGACGGAAGCCACTCCTCAGTAAAAGGCACATCAAAACAATTCAAACTTTATTTTCCACATGCACCGAATACAACAAGTGAAGACTTCACTGTGAAATGCTTAATTACAAGCCCTTAAACAACAGTGCAGTCCAAGAAGAAAATAATTACCAAGTAGGCTAAAATAAAAAGTAATAATAAAAAGTAACACAAAAAGTAACACATGACAGTCTGCTTGGAGTTTGCCAAAATTCACCTAAAGACTCTCAGATCATTACAAACAAGATTCTCTGGTCTGATAAAATCAAGATTTAAGTTGGTCTGAAAGTCAAGCGTCATGTCTGAAGGAATATTGGCACCATCCCAACTGTGAACCATTGTGGTGGCAGCATCATGCTGTGGGGATGTATTTCAGAGACAGGGACTGGGAGACTAGTCGGGATCGAGGGAAACGGAGCAAAGTACAGGGTGATCCTTGAAGAAAACCCACTCCAGAGCACACAGGACCTCAGAATGGGGCGAAGGTTCACCTTCCAACAGGACAACGACCCTAAGCACACAGCCAAGACAATACAGGAGTGGCTTCGGGACAAGTCTCTGAATGTCCTTGAGTGGCCCAGCCAGAGCCCGAAAATAGCTGTGCAGCGACACTCCCCATCCAACCTGAGAGAGCTTGAGAGGATCTGCAGAGAAGAATGGGAGAGACTCCCCAAATACAGCTGTGCCAAGCTTGTAGCATCATACCTAAGATGACTCAAGGCTGTAATTGTTGCCAAAGGCGCCTCAACAAAGTACTGAGTAAAGGGTCTGAATACTTATGTAAATGTGATATTTTAGTTTTTATTTGTAATATAATTGCAAAAAATATATAAAAAACTGTTTTTGTTTTGTCAAAATGGGGTTTTGTGTGTTGATTAATGACAAATTAAAATACATTTAATCAATTTTACAATAAGGCTTTAACATAAAAAAATGTGGAAAAAGTCAAGCAGGTAAGACCTCCTCAAAATGTTCACAAATTGGAATTAATTTCTTGGCTTCTGCTCCTGCACTTTATACTCAAACAGACACAGGCTGACTGACTGCCAAATTGAATGTTGAAGTATGTCACAACACATTACATCCAATGGTGCAACCTTCCCCTTACTGTACGCTGTGCTTCTCCAGTCTATTGTCCCTCTCTACCCATGAAAACATTGTGGAGGGCTTGGTATTCTGTTATTTTCTGTTATACTCTGTAAGGAGTGTGACACCTTTGGTTGAAGTTAAAGTCCTTCCTCAATGTGCTACTGCCTACAACTTGCTACTGCCTACAACATGATTTACATGTATTACCGCTGGTGTCAGGGCAAAGAAAGAGACGTTTCATCAGCCAAGCATATCACAGATTTCAGCCAATCAGCAAGAGCGATCCTCTCCTGACTACCAGGCCACGAAGCACTGCAAGGTCAGTGGGTGGGCAGGCAGTAACCTAACCATGCCAACTGACCTATCGGAAAAACCATAAGTCATTGACTGGACTTTCAGGGTGTCAGAACTTCTCAATTTTTTGCCAGGTTTGTGTTGCAACGTTGCTCAATCCAGTATCCCTGACCATAAACAAATAGGCTAGTTTTGATCGGCAATTGCTGATATGGATGAATTAGCGGATTCCACACCTGTTTAAAATAACTATGTGGCTGGAGGTCAAGTTAAACACACAGTGGAAGACTGATAGTGGTGTTGGCCCATGTGAGTGTCTATCTAATGTGAGTGGAGCCACTGTGGAGAAAGATGCAACTGGGGCTGTCCCACTCCCATTGATCATCTGTAATGGTCAGGGATAAGGACATTGCAATATTTATACTATCCAACTCAGGAGCATGCAGTATTACACAAACCTCATATACATCTCTGGTTGGGATACACATCTCTGAATGCTCAGGGCCAGTACTCAACACCACCAACTCCCAAATGGCTGTTATACTGTGGATCTTCAGCCAGGTCCTCCAAAATGGTTGCGTCCTTTCAATTCTTCTTTTCATATTAAATTAATTTATATTAATGATTATAAAGCATTGAATGAACATAATTACCTCAGCTATTAGTATGGCAAAATTAATACAGAAACATTTGGACTATTCATGACATACTGGTATTCCTATATCTTTTTAATTTGACTTTGTTTTCAAGTATTAGATTTATTTTGCCATATCTGAACATGTGTATATTTATTAAACCATGAATGTAATCTATGAGTACAGATACCTAACTACCATGACCATGAGCAAAATAACTGGCAACTACAACACATAAAGCATTCACTATACAGTGCCTTGCGAAAGTATTCGGCCCCTTTGAACTTTGCGACCTTTTGCCACATTTCAGGCTTCAAACATAAAAATATAAAACTGTATTTTTTTTGTGAAGAATCAACAACTAGTGGGACACAATCATGAAGTGGAACAACATTTATTGGATATTTCAAACGTTTTTAACAAATCAAAAAATGAAAAATTGGGCGTGCAAAATTATTCAGCCCCTTTACTTTCAGTGCAGCAAACTCTCTCCAGAAGTTCAGTGAGGATCTCTGAATGATCCAATGTTGACCTAAATGACTAATAATGATAAATACAATCCACCTGTGTGTAATCAAGTCTCCGTATAAATGCACCTGCACTGTGATAGTCTCAGAGGTCCGTTAAAAGCGCAGAGAGCATCATGAAGAACAAGGAATACACCAGGCAGGTCCGAGATACTGTTGTGAAGAAGTTTAAAGCCGGATTTGGATACAAAAAGATTTCCCAAGCTTTAAACATCCCAAGGAGCACTGTGCAAGAGATAATATTGAAATGGAAGGAGTATCAGACCACTGCAAATCGACCAAGACCTGGCCGTCCCTCTAAACTTTCAGCTCATACAAGGAGAAGACTGATCAGAGATGCAGCCAAGAGGCCCATGATCACTCTGGATAAACTGCAGAGATCTACAGCTGAGGTGGGACACTGTCCATAGGACAACAATCAGTCGTATATTGCACAAATCTGGCCTTTATGGAAGAGTGGCAAGAAGAAAGCCATTTCTGAAAGATATCCATAAAAAGTGTTGTTTAAAGTTTGCCACAAGCCACCTGGGAGACACACCAAACATGTGGAAGAAGGTGCTCTGGTCAGATGAAACCAAAATTGAACTTTTTGGCAACAATGCAAAACGTTATGTTTGGCGTAAAAGCAACACAGCTCATCACCCTGAACACACCATCCCCACTGACAAACATGGTGGTGTTAGCATCATGGTTTGGGCCTGCTTTTCTTCAGCATGGACAGGGAAGATGGTTAAAATTGATGGGAAGATGATGGAGCCAAATACAGGACCATTCTGGAAGAAAACCTGATGGAGTCTGCAAAAGACCTGAGACTGGGACGGAGATTTGTCTTCCAACAAGACAATGATCCAAAACATAAAGCAAAATCTACAATGGAATGGTTCAAAAATAAACATATCCAGGTGTTAGAATGGCCAAGTCAAAGTCCAGACCTGAATCCAATCGAGAATCTGTGGAAAGAACTGAAAACTGCTGTTCACAAATGCTCTCCATCCAACCTCACTGAGCTCGAGCTGTTTTACAAGGAGGAATGGGAAAAAAATTCAGTCTCTCGATGTGCAAAACTGATAGAGACATACCCCAAGCGACTTACAGCTGTAATCGCAGCAAAAGGTGGCGCTACAAAGTATTAACTTAAGGGGGCTGAATAATTTTGCACGCCCAATTTTTCAGTTTTTGATTTGTTAAAAAAGTTTGAAATATCCAATAAATGTCGTTCCACTTCATGATTGTGTCCGACTTGTTGTTGATTCTTCACAAAAAATACAGTTTTATATCTTTATGTTTGAAGCCTGAAATGTGGCAAAAGGTTGCAAAGTTCAAGGGGGCCGAATACTTTCGCAAGGCACTGTACATGCCCACAGGTATCCTTGCAAATGTTTTGTAATAGTGCTTTGATGAAGGAGCTTGCTACGGCCCAAATATTGAAGGGAATTAAGTTGCCATCCTGAACAATCTTTTAACATCAAATATATTCATTCAATTTAAAGAATAGGAAAACACACACAGTGATTTGATGACTGATTTCTATATACTAATTTAAAACCTCCAAAATATGTGAGAAGTAGGCATTGGTCTGAAGCCGAAAAAGAACGGAAATTCACATGAGCACAAACAATGCCTACTCCACCCATGCTCTACCAAGGTTTTCCAGCACACATCCGTTGACCTACTACAGTAGCTATGTTGGTTTATTGTACTTCAAACAATGTTTGAAGTACAGGTTGTCTAGGAATCAAACCTTAGGATTCAGGTTACTTAGGAGTCAAACCTTTTCAAAAAGCCTATTTCATACTCTTCGGGTGAATAATGGACTTTACAGTGTCCTGCAATTAAAATAATATATAGGACCAGTCGGTCAGCCAGATAGGTTCTCTGAGCTAGAAACACTTGAACAAACTTTAAAAGACTAATGTTAGGCAATTTTCTGTCAATTGAGCCATTATGTGCCATGGTTTGCTTAGCTAGATGCAGGGAGTCTATAGCCCCTGATAGACCTACATCCCGTTTCAGATAGTCTGCAAAATGTATGTAGATGTAGATGTAGACTGAACTTTGCTTAGTTCAAATTGTCAAGACTCATTTATTCAACATGAATAGCGAGGTGACTTCGAGGTAAGAAGAGCTTCTGATCCCAATAGAGTCATAATTTCAATCACCTGTAGCCTAATCTGACGGACTATTTTTGTCAATCTAATGCGTTCTAACAACTGATTGGCAATTGCGACAGAGCTTTGATAACTTCAAATTCAATTAACTAAACATTGCCACTAATAATTGCTACTGGGGCTGTCCCACTCCTAAAAGGCTACAACAACAAACTGAAGTTACATGATTTTTATTAAATCCGTTTGGCTGCTCCAGGTAGGTTACACAAGTGGCACAAATGGATTTGCAATGATTCCAGTGATATCATAATTTGAACATATTTATTGTATGAAATGGTAGCCTACAGTGGCCTACAATGGCATACAGTATAAATGACTATGCAGATTACTACTAACAGATGCAAATGTATCATTATCCATATTTAATGTCAGTTTCACAACAGAAGCACGCCAGGGAGTTCCATAACTTCCATTTCCAATTTCATCGTGAGCAGCCACGAGACCCAAGGACTGACCATGCTTAAAACACTTTTTTTGATGCCGTTTTCCATAAGCAAAGTAGACATTAGAATGGAGTTTAAACCACGTCCAAGTGAATTTATCGAGTCGTTTTCAAGTGCTTTGCTGTCATTATTCCTTGATGCGGAGCAGTTCTAGCATGTGAATATGTTTTATGGAAAAATAAGTGTTTCCATAAAGACGATCTAAATAGCCAACTGGACTTAGAGTACTGCTCTGGCTCCTCTCACTCACCTGACTCAGCCAATATTGGACTGAGCTGCCTGCTGCAGTGCTTTCTCAACAAACACACACACCCACCCCTTTAGGTCCTCCCCACCACTCACTAGCTCACTCACTCAGCAACAGTCTGCCTCACTGCCTGATAGTCAGCAGCAGCGGGTCACAGGGAAATCTTTTTTTCCCATAGAGAAATACCATAGGTGCCGCGGTGACGTAAAAGTAGCCCCAAAACCCGACACCCGTGACCAATGCATTTTCACGTCACATCCTTTTCAAAGTAGCCCAATTTGCAGGAACACTGCGTACATGGCAACCCATCTTTATGGACACTGTAGCCTCGATTTAATCTAGAATTTAAGATAGGTTTGGCGACCAGCGTGACTATATTATTATCTGTTTATTGTTAGAACGTGGCTTTAGATCTTATATCAAAGAGATTCAAATCGATTAATTTTGTCTTAGAGGATGTATAATACTTAACTTATGTCTATGGCCCAAAACCAATTAAGTCAGTAAATACACTTTAAATAGCACTCTTGCAAACAATTGATCAAAAGAAAATCCCCAAATGGCTTCTCAAAATGCACTTGATTTTATCTCTAGGGGGAGATAAAATCATTAAACTGAGATTAGCTAAAATCATATTTCTTTTCCATTTAAAAGACATGCCTAACTTCTGTCTCATTCATATTTTTTTCAATTTTAAACTCTCTGATTCAGAAGGGTTGGGTTAATGAGGGAGACACATTTCAGTTGAATGCATTCAGTTGTACAACTGACTAGATATCCCCTGTTAAACACATGAACCAGAAATAGTGAATTGTCTGCAGCACACGATCAATACCAGCAGAGGTCTACAATGATTCTAAAATAGAAAGTGTCAGTATGAGTAACCCAAACTGGCCCCCCTCAAATGCAAAACTCCATGTGGGTTGGCTAGAGTCCAATGCATAGTTTCTCTGATTGGTTGTGTGAGAAACTATGTGAGCAAAATATGCAAATTGGCTCGAAATTGCAGTTGAAATCACTGGCTCTCATGCATTGGGAGACTGAACTTCAGAGAGAGCAAGGGGGGCATGCCTGCTCAACACTACTGACTGCAAGTTATGAATTCATGACAAGATACTTGAACAAAACTCGTTATTACAGTACATTTTAAAGCATATCTTGTTCAATCATCTTTGTCTTGGAACCTCTCTCTTCATTTTTCAAATGAGTGCCACGAGGTAAGGATCATTGTTTTTTTTAAAATGTAGTCTTAAAGTAGATGTTTGCAGTTCAAGGCAATAACTCATTTGGATGGGTTCTCAATTTGTAAGCAGAATAAAATATTGTATTGATCATTTTAAAATGTTTTTGGTTTTCATTTAGATTTTAGGAATAGCACGATCATGTGAGCTGAACAAAAATCTATGTTGGCAACAACTTTTCTGGTGAAGTAGATGTTCTTCCAAAATGATGACTGCCATGTAATATCATGAGACTAAAAAACATACATTTAGTAGGTACTTAACGGAGCCCTGTTACGTACCTAGACATTGACCTGTATAATATAGTGAAATGTATAATGAACACATTTAGATGAAGACATTTTGGGACCTCAAAAGACCTGAAGAAAAAATATTGAAGGACTTTATTAAAATACATTCTGTTTGTTCCCCCTTCCTCAGGTACCTCCACGTATTAAATTCATCAGCAATGCCGGTTCCTGTTATGCCTGTAGACATCGCTATGCGCATGTATATCACACACTCGCCACCTCTCCATAGCTTCCTCAGTTCCCATGAGGACTTGAGGGCCAGGAACCGGGCAAACCACTACAAGCCCCTACAGCCCTGCATCTGCTCCCAGAGGCCTTTGGAGGGCTCCAGTCTGGTCTGGAAGAGCCCCAAGACAACCATGAAGACCTCAAAGGGCAAGAAGAGAGTGGTCTTCGCCGACTCCAAAGGCATGTCCCTCACAGCCATCCACGTCTTTTCAAAGTTTGATGAGGAGCCTGCGCTGTCCAACTTTCCATTTGACCTCATAGACCTGGAGAATGCCACCATGGAGCTGAAGATCTGCACCAAGCGAAGCCTGGCGCTGGACTTTCCCCAACCCGCTGCAGACTATCTGGCCTTCCGGAACCGGCTGTTGAAGAATTCTGTGTGCCTGGAAAACTGCACACTGCAGGATAAGTCACTCACGGGCACCGTGAAAGTCCGAAACCTTGGCTTTGAGAAATCTGTCCATGTCCGGGTAACTGTTGACTCATGGAAAACCTACACAGACATTGACTGCACCTTTATGAACAACGTCTACAGTTGCCAGGACACAGACACATTCGCCTTTGTCTTCAAACTGCCCCGTTACGTACCTCCTTATAACAGAGTCGAATTCTGCATATGCTTCAGAAGCAAAGACCAGGTTTTCTGGGACAATAATGACGGTAAAAACTACATTCTCAAACCAATTGGGTGGAATGGAGACGATGTGAAAACAATGCCCAAAACCCCTGTTGAGCGTAAGAAACCAGAAGAGCACAAGAACTCCAGTAAACTACTGGAGATGGGGTTTGACCAGTTTGCAAGTCCTCGCTCATCAAGTGGACTCTTTCCTGGGTTGCAAAGCTGGGGCCGAATTGAGAATGGTGCCAACTACTGGTGAAATTAGGGAAGACTTTCAGCTACAGTGAAGAGTTATAACAGGGATACACATGGAGCAGAGGGATAGCAGTACTCGTGACATAACTTATCTTAAAATGTCAAAAGCTGCTTTGAATGCAATGAAGCACATCAAGAAATAAAAAGTGTATGGAAAAATGGACCATGGCTAGTTTCTACTGCTATTTGGTTACTATAGAGATACTTTCTTAATATGATCAGAGAGATGGAGGCAATTGATTAGATTTTTTATTTTACATGTGATTCTTGTGTAAAGTAAGTTAGTGCCTTCTCAATATCCTTCTTGTTATAAAACAAATATCCATTGAAATTTAAGTTTGACAATCTGTAACCTGGTATTAGCCCATTTTCAAGGTTGGAATTTATCGTAAGCAAATGCACTGATTGAGATGAACTTCCTGATTTCCATACATACAGTATGTGGTGGGATCGGACCAATGGGATGTCCTTCATATTGAAGGGTAAGAGTGGTATCATCCATCTGTGAAAAAATAAAATACAAATGTATATACATTTCTCAGTAAATAAGGCAAATTATAAAATGTACCTTCAACATCCTTTGTACCTTCAAAATATATGTTTTTAATGAAGACTCGTGTCATTTGATTTCTCAACATTGCTGTCTCATGTATCTCTTTTCAAATGCTTATTATTGTATTTGATGCAATGTGAAGTTGTATTGATAAGATACAATCAGGAAATGTAATTATCACGGCCTGTTGTCTCATACAGGAGTTAATGCTGGTATGTTTTTCTTTCCCAATAAGTGCCCTGATAATGTTAAGTCAGTATTACAGAACTACGCCTTGTGGTGGACCTATTACATGTTTAACTGGGCTCTATGAATGGTGATTGTTCTTATTTCTCTACGTGTAATTCTGGTGTGAGTGTTGAGCAGTGGTGTGGCTGAAGTATGTATGTACACTATTTTATATTATTACTGTGAAAAAAGGTTGGTTATTGTGCTCTTGAATGTGTGCTTAAAGTGTATGTGATCTTTTTAGAAATAAAATGTTATATTGTACAAAACATTCATGATCCCTAGTCACTTTTTCATCACCTCTTCAGGGGTATGCCACAATGCAGGGCCTAATAATGGCAAAGCTCTCTTCGTGTCACTGACACGTTTTAAACAACTGGCTTTGACTGTGAGGCATCGGAGAGGGTTGAAGTCATACCCCTACTACAGACTCCATTTTCCACCTTGGTCAGCAGCATGACAAATAGTTGTCTGTTGACCGCTCATGCCAGAGGAGTGCTGAAAGGAAATCCCAGTCTTGCGACACCTTGGTGTTAGAGCAGTGTAGAAACACACAGCTGGATATTACATAGCTAGTTCATACAATAGGGGAGCCTTCAAGTTTCAGTGTGTCATTGGTTATTACATAAATAATTTCATACATTTACAGGGGAGGAGGTGAACCAAGTTATATTCTCATCCTTCTCTTCTTTCAGAGGTAGTGATATGCCCATGCATTATTTTGTCAGTGGAATGTAAATTAAAGTGTTGTCTGACTCCAGTCAGTTTCCTGTGCAGAATCATACCCAGCAGGACACATAATAACTCCTCTGCCTCAACAGGAAGAGCCCCCAGGATAAGACTGCTCACCAGCCCCTGAATGATACCAATATCCTGAAACCTCCTGATAAACTTTACATTATGGATGATGACACAATAACATATCTTCCTGCAAGAGGCATTACTGTAAAAAAAACACAAGAAGCATTCACTACTGTATATTATATCAGACTCGCCTTGAAACATCCAGTAAAACGCACGTCAGTCGGTCAAATATACTGTAAGTGAAATATTAACGGAGCACTGATGACTACTTGAGGTTAACCTGATAGCAATCATGCAATAAGAACGTAAAAGCAATGCACCCCTCCCATTTACAAATGTTGGATCTTAATTTGATCACCCTGTTCCAGTAGAACATTCATGCAATGCAGGGCATTTGAAACTTGTGGTGTATTTGAGGTTTAAAAAGGTTCTGAAGTCTGTAATTTCTACTTTTAAATTTCAGACTTGAACCAACATAATAATTCACATTTCCTGTTGTTGCCGAAATTATTTTCCTGCTTTAGCAAACTTGCTCAAATTACGATCCTACATCTGTAGTATAATATGCTAAAAACAAACAGACCCTTTTAAGGTAATCTTTACATGGGACTAGGTGCATGAAAACAAAAAAATAGTTGTGTGTTTTGAACAGAGGTCCACAACCAATACAAATATAACCTACATTTTCACCTGGTGAAGGTATTTTTGTCCAGTAGTTTTCAACAGTAGTTTTATTGATAAAAACAGTTTTCATAAGGAGTCCTCAAGGCTCAATTTTATGCATCTAATTTGACTTGTAAATTGTAATTTTGAACTGTTCCAGCTAATCAGTTGGACATAATTTGTTTCATCATACTGTGACCCAAGGAGGCTTTGCGTGCTCTGCTCAGTGTTATCTATGGTACAGGTTAGTTAATGATAATCTCACAAGGCACATGAACCCAGCCACCATTCAATTGCAGATATAATAGAAACATATAGTTAATATGCAGTTCATAAACAGCACCAAAACTGAAGTGGTTTACAATGGATCACACCTACAAAATGTACCTAGACCCGGTGTGGATGTTGGTATTTACTACATGGTGTGTTTTGCCATCATCCAGACATGAAAATAGCATTGTGGTGGTTCATAACAATGGGTGGGAGGTTGATAAGAAGAGATTCATTATTTTCTCTGAAATTCTGGTGGAACCAAAATACTATTTTGTTTCGTAACTACAAATAAAAAATGATGTTGAACAGAGAACTCACTTCTGACAATAATAGGCAAGGAATTCTATCCAGACACATTGTTCCATCCAGTCTGTTCCAAGGAAAACAACATAATGACACCGATAAATGACCAAGGTCAAATAAAATAAAATTGTATTTGTCACATGCTCCGTAACAGGAGTAGATGAAAGCCTCGTTCACAATACCCATAAGCACTCCGTTAAGTTGCACCGAATGTCTTGCATTTCAATGGGGACGTCCATAATGGAGTGCGGTTGAAGGCTCTGTTGCGAAGACGGACGCGGCATAATTAGACATTTTTCAAACTTTGCATCATCTCCAGTCCAGCCAGAGTCCGTCAAAGAACAGAAGGTTACCAAACCACAGAAGAACATGAAAATATGTGGTTTTTGGTGATTGCTTTATGGGATAGCTATCAACTTGTAAACAATTACCCATTCCTATAAGTGAGTACTATTTTAATAGTGATGTTAAATAATTCGCATTCTCTGTTAAGCCAATTATATTATATGACTGTTGCCTCCCGTTTAGGTTTATTGTGATGTCAATGATGTTTGTTTTTGATGATAATTATTAGGTGAAGGTCGCTAGCTACAATGGCATCTCCAACCTAGCCTAGCCTTTAGCTAGCTAGTTAACTGCTCCGCAGTGCTAGCTAGCTTGACTTGCTTTAAAGATAGACAAACAAGTTGAGGAAAAAGTAACTAAACAAAACACGTTTTATTATCACCTGAAACAATATATTTATCCTGTCTTGAATAAAAAAGGTAATATTTTGCAATCTCCCTAAATAAATGTGATCTCTGACAAGAGACAGTCTCTCCTTACAAACACTACACTTGTCCATTCAGTAGCAGGTCAAGACTCCGTGAAGATGACGTACGGTGTAATGAAACACGTCAAGATGTAAATGGGGCAAAACAGGGAAATGATTTTCAACAATGGGCACAGAGAAAATAGAAATATAGACAAAAAATAATAGAATAATAAATACACAATGATGATAACTTGTTGACAGTTGAAGTCAGAAGTTTACATACACCTTAGCCAAATACATTTCAATTCAGTTTTTCACAATTCCTGACAGTTAATCCCCGTAAAAGTATCTGTCTTAGGTGAGTTAGGATCACCACTTTATTTTAAGAATGTGAAATGTCAGAATAATAGTAGAGAGAATGATTTATTTCAGATTTGATTTCTTTCATCACATTCCCAGTGGGTCAAAGGTTTACATACACTCAATTAGTATTTAGTAGCATTGCCTTTAAACTGTTTATAAAGTAAGTTGGGTGAATTATGGCCCATTCCTTCTAACAGAGCTGGTATAACCGAGTCATTTTGCCCCCTTGCTCACACACACTTTTTCAGTTCTTTGTGATGGCCACTCCAATACCTTGACTTTGTTGTCCTTAAGCCATTTTGCCACAACTTTGGAAGTATGCTTGGGGTCATTGTCAAATCAAATCAATTTATATAGCCCTTCTTACATCAATTGATATATCAAAGTGCTGTACAGAAACCCAGCCTAAAACCCCAAACAGCAAGCAATGCAGGTGTAGAAGTGTAACAGTATAGCTTCCCCCCCTCTCCTATCCTCGCCCCGAACCAGGGACCCTCCGCACACATCAACAACTGACACTCTCGAAGCATCGTTATCCATCTCGCCACAAAAGCCACGGCCCTTGCAGAGCAAGGGGAACAACTACTTCAAGGTCTCAGAGTGAGTGACTTCACCGATTGAAACGCCATTAGCACGCACAACCGCTAACTAGCTAGCCATTTCACATCGGTTACACTCACCCCCCTTATGACCGCCTCCATTACCGTAGCAACCAGTGATCCGGGTCAACAGCATCAATGTAACAGTTTAGTTTCCTTCCCTCTCCTTGCAAAAGCCACAGCTTTTGTGGAGTGATTGGTAACGACGCTTCGAACGTGACTGCTGCCTGAGTGCAGAGGGTCCCTGGTTCGGGCCGAGGAGAGGGACGGAAGCTATACTGTTACAAAAGCACGGCTTCAATATATCCACATAGTTTTCCTCCCTCATGATGCCATCTATTTTGTGAAGTGCATCAGTCCCTCCTGCAGCAAAGCACCCCCACAACCTGATGCTGCCACCCCCGTTCTTCACAGTTGGGATGGTGTTCTTTGGCTTGCAAGCCTCCCCATTTTTCCTCCAAACATAATGATGGTCATTCTGGCCAAACCGTTCTATTTTTGTTTCATCAGACCAGAGGACATTTCTTCAAAAAGTATGATCTTTGTCCCCATGTGCAGTTGCAAACCGTAGTCTGGCTTTTTATGGTGGTTTTGGAGCAGTGGCTTCTTCCTTGCTGGGTGGCCTTTTAGGTTATGTCGATATAGGAATCATTTTACTGTGGATATAGATACTATTGTACCTGTTTTCGCCAACATCTTTACAAGGTCGTTTGCTGTTGTTCTGGGATTGATTTGCACTTTTCGAACCAAAGTACGTTCATCAGGTTAACTTGGCGTTCTTGGGCACAGGGACTATGGTGGTCTGCTTGAAACATAGACATGGTCAGGGAGAGGTTGAAAATGTCGGTGAAGACACTTACCAGCTGATCAGCGCATGCTCTGAGTACGCGTCCATTTAATCCACCTGGCCCCGCGGCCTTGTGAATGTTAACCTGTTTAAAGGTCTTACTTACATCGGCTAGGGCGAGCGAAATCACACAGTTGTCTCGAACAGCTGGTTCTCTTATGCATGGTTCAGTGTTAATTGCCTCGAAGCGAGCATAGAAGGCATTTACAGTGCCTTCAGAAAGTATTCATAGCTCTTGACTTAACCACATTCTGTTGTTACAGCCTGAATTTAAAATGGATTAAATATATATTTTTCCTCTCACCCATCTACAGTACACACAATACCCCATAATGGCAAAGTGAAAACATGTTTTTAGACATATTTGTAAATGTATTAAAAATGAAATGCAGAAATTTAAAATTTACATAAGTATTCACACCACTGAGTCAACACTTTGTAGAAGAACCTTTTGCAACGATTATCATCTGTCACGTTCGTCTTAAAGAGGAGAAAAGCGCAGCGTGATTAGAATACATGTTATATATTTTATGGGCTCTGCACCAAAGGGCTCTGCACCATGAGAACTGAATGCCACAATTAATCTACCTACATACAGTGTCGGTTGAAATTTACAGAAGGGGCCCATGCTGTTAAGTGGTGAATAGCAGTCAATCTAAAGCCAAATACATTACAATAATGATGTGATACAGCTGTATGATGAAGCATTCCATACCACAAATCTTAAAAGCCTGCACCTAACACATCACATCTTTTAGGTTAGATTCTAGGTTTACCTTGCATTTACATTTTATTATCCAAAAACAGAGACACTGCAAATACCAATAATGTAACATCGGTTAACCTTGCAAACACGCTGTAAATATCCTGGGACAAGCTTCAGTGTTGTCTATTGCAGCCTGTTTGGATTTATAACCCCACAGTAAAAAATAGGTCAACTTTGAGTAAGGCCCGGGGGGGGGGGGGGGGGTTGTTTTTGCTCAACCATGTCACTCCCTCCCCTGTCTCCAGTCCCTGGACTGAAACTATTTGGAGTCCATCTAGAAAAAAGAAGACAAAAGAGGTATTGTTTCAGTAGTTGGTTCTGGCTATTTTGGTCAACACAGTAAAATGTGTTCAGGGTCCCCTGTGTATCTGATAGGTACCAGTTTAACAAGCCCAATGGAAACTAGTTCCTCTTAAGACCAAACGAAAAGAAAAGGAAAAAGTGATCGGTGGCGGCTAGTAGACCGGCGAAGGCGACCGCCGAGCACCTCCCGAACAGGCAAGGGAGCCAGTACCCCCCCCCCTCTGTGACAGGACCGGCTGGTAGCCCAACATGCACTGGAACAGAGACATGTTAGTAGAGGAGTGGAGGAGGGAGTTCTGGGCTAGCTCCACCCATGGGACGTACCTCGCTCACTCACCAGGCCGGTCCCGGCAATACGACCGCAGAAACCTACCCACATCCTGGTTTACTCTTTCCACCTCTTTCCACCTGCCCATTACTCTCGGGCTGGAAACTCGAGGTCAGGTTGACCGAGACCCCCAGCCGTTCCATGAACGCCTTCCAAACTCTGAACGTGAACCTGGGACCCCGATCAGAAATGATGTCCTCAGGCACCCCGTAGAGACGGACGGACTTAAAAAAATAATCCACAACAACCAGAATCATGGTGTTTCCCTGAGACAGGGGAAGGTCGGTGAGAAAGTCCACCGACAAGTGCGACCACGGCCGCTGTGGAACGGGGAGGGACTGTAACTTCCCTCTAGGCAGGTGTCGAGGAGCCTTGCTCTGAGTGCACACCGAGCAGGAGGAGACATAAAACCTCACGTCTTTTACCAACGTGGGCCACCAGTACCTCCCCCTAAGACTCCGCACTGTCCTCTCGATCCCAGGCTGACCTGAAAAGGGTAGTGTACGGGCCCATCAAATCAACTTATCACGGACAACAAGCAGCACGTACTGAACACCTGCTGGACACTTCGTCGGAGTATGCCAATTACGCACGGCTGTAACGCGGTCACGTTCTATCACCACCCCAGAGGTGGAAATGCGATAACCCAGGAAAGAAACGGCTTGTTTGGAGAACACACATTTCTCAGCCTTGACGTACAGGTCATGCTCCAGCAGTCGCCCAAGTAACTTGCGCACCAGAGACCGAATAGATCAGTATGTCATTGATATACACTACCACCCCATGCCCGTGCCCGTACAGGTCTCTGAGAATCTTGTCTACGAAAGATTGGAAAAATGGCTGGAGCATTCTTCAACCCATACGGCATGACGAGGTACTAATAATGGCCAGATGTGGTACTAAACGTGGTCTTCCACTCATCTCCCTCCCTGATACACACCAGATTATAAGCACTCCTAAGGTCCAGTTTTGTGAAGTAACGCGTCCCGTGAAATTGTTCCACCACCGTGGCGATGAGAGGTAGCGGGTAACTAAACCCCAATGTGATGAAATTTAGACCTCTTTAATCAATGCATGGACACAGACCTCCGTCGTTCTTGAGGAGACGGGTGACATGGAGGGTCGAATATACCCCTGTCCCAGAGATTCAGTGACTTATTTCTCCATAGCCACTGTCTCCTCCTGGGACAACGGGTACATGTGACTCCTGGGAAGTGCAGCGTTTACCAGAAGGTTTATCGCGCAATCCCCTCGTCGATGAGGTGGTAATTGGGTCTCCCCCTTCTTACAGAACGCGATAGCCAAATCGGCATATTCAGAGGGAATGTGCACAGTGGAAACCTGGTCTGGACTCTCCACCGTCGTCGCACTGATGGAAACTCCTATGCACCTGCCTGAACACTCCTCTGACCACCCTCGGAGAGCCCCCTGTCTCCAAGAAATGTCCGGATTGTGATGAGCCAGCCAGGGAATTCCCAGCACCACTAGAAATGCGGGTGAATCAATAAGGAAGAGACTGATCCGCTCCTTATGATTCCCCTGTGTTACCATGTCCAGTGGAACCGTGGCCTCCCTGACCAGCCCTGACCCTAATGGTCGGCTATCTAAGGAGTGCACGGGGAAAGGTTGGTCTAACAACACCAGGGGAATCCCTAGCCTTAACGCTAATCCACGAGCCATAAAGTTCCCAGCTGCGCCTGAAACGACTAGCGCCTTAAGCTGTAGAGAGTGAGAAAAAACAGAAAAATACATTAGTAAGAACATATAGCCAACAGGGAGCTCTGGGTGAGTCTGGTGCTGACTCACCTGGGGTGAACGAGGAGTGCTCTGCCTGCCTTCCCGACTCCCAGATGAGCTCCACCAGCACCGATCGGCAGTGTGTCCTCTCCGACCACACCTGGTGCAGGAGGAGCCTCCTCCTCCGGTCCCCCTTGATGTGGCCCCTGGAGGGAGGGCCTGGAGAAGGAATCAACAGGGCCCGTTCTGGACGCCTGCGGGCAGCCATTAGGTTGTCCAGTCATATGGACATGTCAATCAGTTCGTCGAGGGAGAGGGAGAGGACTCCCTGCGGACGTCCTCCCTGAGGCTGCAGCGATAGTGGTCCATCAAGGCCCTGTCGTTCCACCCCGCCCCGGCAGCCAAGGAACTCTAGCGCAAAGTCCTGCACGTTCCTCGTCTCCTGTCGCAGGTGAAACAGCCTTTCACCCACTGCTCGGCCCTCTGGTGGGTGGTCGAACATGGCCCGGAACCGGCAGGTGAACTCGGGGTAGTGATCCCTCACTGAGTCTGGGCCATTCCACACTGCGTTGGCCCACTCCAGGGCTCGGCCCGTCAGACAGGAGACAAGGACGCTTACACTCTCCTCACCCGAGGGAGTCAGACAAACGGTAGCCAGGTACAGCTCCAGCTGTAGTAGGAACCCCTGGCACCCAGCCGCCGTTCCATTGTACTCCCTGGGGAACGCCAGACGCAGGGCACCGGATCCGGACGCCGGCGGGGTCCGCCCATCGGTCCATCCTCTCCATCATCTGGTCCATTGCCGACCCGATCCGGTGGAGAATGGACGTATGATGGAGTACTCGCTCCTCCATCGATGGGAGAGGAGGTGCAGCTGCTCCTGCTGACTCCATTTCAAAGGATTCTGTCAGAGTCCTTTAACTTCTTGGATATAGGGGGCGGTCTTTTAATTTATGGATAAAAAACGTTCCCATTTTAAACAAGATATTTTGTCACGAAAAGATGCTCGACTATGCATATAATTGAGCTTTGGAAAAAAACACTCTGACGTTTCCAAAACGGCAAAGATATTGTCTGTGAGTGCCACAGAACTAATGCTACAGGCGAAACCAAGATGAAACTTTAAACAGGAAGTGAGCCAGATTTTTGAGGCGCTGTGTTCCAATGTCTCCTTATTTGGCTGTGAATGCACCAGGAACGAGCCTATACTTTCTGTCGTTTCCCCAAGGTGTCTGCAGCATTGTGACGTATTTGTAGGCATATCATTGGAAGATTGACCATAAGAGACTACATTTATCAGGTGTCCGCCTGGTGTCCTCCGTCGAAATTGGTGTGTAATCTCCAGCTGCATGTATTTTCCCATGTGATTCAGAGGAGAAACAAAACTGCCACGAATGACTTATCATCAAATAGATATGTGAAAAACACCTTGAGGATTGATTCTAAACGTTTGCCATGTTTCTGTCGATATTATGGAGTTAATTTGGAAAAAAGTTTGGCGTTTTCATGACTGAATTTTTGGGGGGGTTTTCTCAGCCAAACGTGATGAACAAAATGGAGCGATTTCTCCTACACAAATAATCTTTTATGATGACAGTGTTGTTAACAAAAGGCTAAGCTTGAGAGCCAATATATTTATTTAATTTAATTTGCGATTTTCATTAATAGTTAACGTTGCGTTATGGTAATGAGCTTGAGGCTATAATTACACTCCCGGATATGTTTTTTTTTCTTAGCCAAACGTGATGAACAAAACGGAGCGATTTCTCCTACACAAATAATCTTTTTGGAAAAACTGAACATTTGCTATCTAACTGAGAGTCTCCTCATTCAAAACATCTGAAGTTCTTCAAAGGTAAATGATTTTATTTGAATGCTTTTCTTGTTTTTGTGAAAATGTTGCCTGCTGAATGCTAGGCTTAATGCTATGCTAGCTATTAATACTCTTACACAAATGCTTGTTTTGCTATGGTTGAAAAGCATATTTTGAAAATCTGAGATGACAGTGTTGTTAACCTGTTACTCCTACCCACTACTTTTTCGAACATTCTGTTAAAAATCGCGCAACATTTCAGCGCCCTGCTGCTCATGCCAGGAATATAGTATATGCATATGATTAGTATGTGTGGATAGAAAACACTCAGACGTTTATAAAACTGGTTAAATCACTGCTGTGACTATAACAGAACGTGCGTTTCATCGAAAAGTGCAGGAAAATCTGATCACTGAAAATGGAAATAAATATCCATGCGCCACTTCCAGGAATTGTTAAAGGTGTACCGGATTAAATGAGGCTGAGGTTGCAGTACCTACAGCTTCCACATGATGTCTAGAGTCTTGTCATTTGCTTCGGCTTTGATTCTTGGTCAAACCGGCACAAGGGAACCGATTCCCTCCGGTCTCCGCCCGGATGTTTTGGTTGAGATTTCTCCTGACATTTTTTCCAGACGGACACCTATAGAATTTACATCGCCTCCTGATGAATTTTATCGCTTATTAACGTGTACTAATACCTAAAGTTGCATTACAAAAGTATTTCGAAGTGTTTTGTGAAAGTTTATCGTCGACTTTTTTCATTTAAAAAAATGACGTTACGTTATGAAACGCTATTTTTTTGTTTATCACACAGTCTTCATAGATCGATATCTAGGCTATATATGGACCGATTTAATCGAAAAAAGACCCAATAGTGATTATGGGACATCTAGGAGTGCCAACAAAGAAGATGGTCAAAGGTAATGAATGTCTTATATTTTATTGTGCGGTTTGTGTAGCGCCGACTATGCTAATTATTTTGTTTACGTCCCCTGCGGGTCTTTTGGGGTGTTACATGCTATCAGATAATAGCTTCTCATGCTTTCGCCGAAAAGCATTTTAAAAATCTGACTTGTTGCCTGGATTCACAACGAGTGTAGCTTTAATTCAATACCCTGCATGTGTATTTTAATGAACGTTTGAGTTTTAACTAGTACTATTAGCATTTAACGTAACGCATTTGCATTTCCAGATGTCTAGATGGGACGCCTGCGTGCCAGGTAGGACCAAGAGGTTAACAAAAGGCTAAGCTTGAGAGCCAATATATTTTCTTCATTTCATTTGCGATTTTCATGAATAGTTAACGTTGCGTTATGGTAATGAGCTTGAGGCTATAATTACGATCCCGGATACGGGATTGCTCGTCGCAACAGGTTAAGAACAGTGGGTTTGGAGTCAGGCGCAGAGAGCAGAGGGTTCGAATTAATGTATATTTTATTACCGGAAAAAACGGTCACGCCAAAAACACAAGGCGGACCAAATGGCAGACCAAATGGACCACAAGGCGGACCAAATGTCCGGAAAAATAAAATACAATCGACCATCCACAACTAATAGTAAAACAATCCCGCACAAACATTGGCGGGCCTAACCGATTTAAATAGACAAAAATCAAGAAACACAATAAGGAACAGGTGCAACTAATAAGACCAAACTAACAGAAAAGGAAAAAGGGATCGGTGGCGGCTAGTAGACCGGCGACGACGACCGCCAAGCACCGCTCGAACAGGAAGGGGAGCCACCTTCGGTGAGAGTCGTGACACCCCAAAATGGCCAAAAAGAGTAGAACCAGCTCACCTGCTTTTACACTATGATTAGATGTTCAATGTTTCTTTTGAAAAATAATATATATTATATATATTTAAAAATAAATAGCTTCACCATATTACAACTAGAGTTCAGTCCATGTAACAGGGAATGGGGGACAGGTTTGGATTTATCTTAAAATGAATCAGTAATCACACAAAATAAAATATCTTCAGAAATGACTTTGTCAAAGCAACAAAATAACCAGGGCTTTGCAATGATGGTGAAAACTTGAAAAGTCACAGAGGATGCACATGTCAAAATGCTACATTTTGTCAAATGAGCAAGTCTTTATTATATTTAAAATGTTCAATGTGGTCTATACTAAAGGGCACTTCATTTAATACAACAGGCTTTTAAAATTAAATATTGGTGCACAATATCTACTTAAAACATCAAAGGGACGCAAAAGGCACTCATTTGGTGGAATGACCCATTACAATGGCCAAAGTCGACTGACATGAATCAGGGTTGAATCAAGTGTAAATAAATGAAGGTCCCAAAGGTCACAACAAATATCACATGCATGTGCACATGGCTTCTCAAAAGGCTAATCTATAGACAGAAGCAAAAATCCATCAAGCTGCTGATAGCTTATACTGTATTACTGGTATAAGTCTTCAAATCAAATAACATTGTATTGGTCGCATACACATATTTAGCTGATGTTACAGTGAGTATTGCGAAATGCTTGTGTTCCTAGCTCCAACAATGTAGTAAAATCTAACAATTCACAATACACACAAATCTAAAAGTACAAGAATGAAAATATTAAGAAATATATAATATTAGGACGAGCAATGTCTGAGTCCAGAGTATAAATGCAGTGTATTTACAGTTGAAGTTGGAAGTTTACATACACTTAGATTGGTGTCATTCAAACTAGTTTTTCAACTACTCCACAAATATCTTGTTAACAAACTAGTTCTGGCAAGTCGGTTAGGACACATACTTTGTGCATGACACAAGTAATTCTTCCAACAATTGTATATCGACAGATTATTTTTAACATCCGGCGCCGACAGAGATGGCCGCCTCGCTTCGCGTTCTCAGGAAACTATGCAGTATCTTGTTTTTTTATGTATTATTTATGACACTGTTACCCCAGGAAATCTTAAGTTTTATTACATAGAGCCGGGAGGAACTATTGGATATAAGAGCAACGTCAGCTTACCAACATTACGATCAGGACTACGGCTTTCCCGAAGCGGATCGCGCACCACTCCCGAGTTTACTACTCGTCTACGTCCAGTCTCTTGACAACAAGGTAGATGAAATACGAGCAAGGGTTGCCTTCCAGAGAGACATCAGAAATTGTAACGTTCTTTGTTTCACAGAAACGTGGCTCACTCGAGACACGCTATCGGAGTCGGTACAGCCACCTGGTTTCTTCACGCATCGCGCCGACAGAAACAAACATCTCTCTGGTAAGAAGAAGGGCGGGGGCGTATGCCTTATGATTAATGAGACGTGGTGTGATCATAACAACATACAGGAACTCAAGTCCTTTTGCTCACCTGACCTAGAATTCCTTACAATCAAGTGTTGACCGCATTATCTACCAAGAGAAATCTCTTCAATTACAATCACAGTTGTATATATCCCCCCCCCCCAAGCAGACTCATTGATGGCCCTGAATTAACTTCATTGGGCTATATATAAACTGGAAACCACATCTCCTGAGGCTGCATTCAATGTAGCTGGGGATTTTAACAAGGCTATATCTGAAAAAAAGACTCCCTAAATTTTATCAGCATATCGAATGCGCTACCTGGGCGGAAAAAATCCTGGACCATTGTTGCTCCCAGCCTATAGACAGAAACTAAAACAGGAAACGCCCGTGCTCAGGTCTGTTCAACGCTGGTCCGACCAATCTGATTCCATGCTTCAAGATTGCTTCGATCACGTGGACTGGGATATGTTCTGCATAGCGTCGGACAAAACCGCTGATTCGTTGAGCGAGTTTATTAGCAAGTGCATCAGTGATGTTGTACCCACAGCAACTATTAAAACCTTCCCCAACCAGAAACCGTGGGTTTCGGGTTGAGAGCCAGACCTTGTCCCCTGGTACGAACACGGGGGCCTCACTGCGATGGTGGTCAGAGCTCCTCTTCTGCCGTCCACCTGCTTGCTTGAGGGATTCCTGGACGGCCCTCCAGGTCTCATTGGAGCACTGCACCCACTCCTCCACCGCAGGAGTTTCAGTCTGACTCTGCTACCACGACCGGCTGGTAGCCCAACATGCATTGGAATGGTGACATGTCCGTGGAGGAGTGGCGGAGTGAGTTCTGGGCTAACTCCGCCCATGGTACGTACCTTGACCACTCCCCTGGCCGGTCCTGGCAATACGACTGCAGAAACCTACCCACCTCCTGGTTCACTCTCTCCACCTGCCCATTACGCTCGAGGTGATAACCAGAGGTCAAGCTGACCGAGACCCCCAGATGTTCCATAAACGCCCTCCACACTCGGCACGTGAACTGGGGACCCCGATCAGAGACGATGTCCTCTGGCACCCCGTAGTGCCGGAAGACGTGGGTAAATAGAGCCTCCGCAGTCTGTAGGGCCGTAGGGAGACCGGGCAATGGGAGGTGACGGCAGGACTTAGAAAACAGTGGTGTTCCCCTGAGACGGGGGAAGATCAGTAAGGAGAGACCACGGCCGTTGTGGAACGGGGAGGGGCTTTAACCTCCCTCTAGGAAGGTGCCTAGGAGCCTTACTCTGGGCGCACACCGAACAGGAAGAGACATAGAACCTAACGTCCCTAGCCATGGTGGGCCACCAGTACTTCCCCCTAAGACTCCACAATGTCCTCGCCACACCAGGATGACCCAAAGAAGGTAGTGTGTGAGCCCACCGAATGAATTGATCACGAACACCAAGCGGCACGTACTTACGACCTGTAGGACATTGTGGAGGTGCAGGTTCCACCCGTAACGCCCGCTCAATGTCCGTGTCCACCTCCCATACCACCGGTGCCACCAGCCTCGAGGCTGGAAGGATGGGAGTAGGATCAATGGGCCAATCCTCCGTGTCATAGACGGGACAGCGTGTCGGCCTTAGTAGTCAGGGAGCCTGGTCTATATGAGATGGTAAACCTAAATCAGGTGAAGAACATGGCCCACCTTGCCTAACGTGGATTCTGTCTACTTGCTGCCCGGATATACTCCATATTCCGGTGGTCAGTCCAGATGAGAAAAGGGTGCTTAGCTCCCTCAAGCCAGTGTCTCCACACCTTCAGAGCCTTTACCACAGCTAACAACTCCCGGTCCCCCACATCATAGTTACACTCCGCCGGACCGAGCTTCTTCGAAAAGAAAGTGCAGGGGCGGAGTTTCGGTGGCGTACCCGAACGCTGTGATAGCACGGCACCCACCCCAGCCTCGGACGCGTCCACCTCCACTATGAACGCTAAAGAAGGGTCCGGGTGCGCCAACACGGGCGCATCTGTGAACAGCACCTTCAACCGATTGAAGGCTCTGTCAGCCTCTGCTGACCATCGCAAACTCACTGGCCAAAACCTCGGATAAACCTCCGGTAGTAATTGGCAAAGCCTAAAAACCGCTGTACCTCTTTCACCGTGGTCGTAGTCGGCCAATTACGCACGGCCTTAACGCGGTCACACTCCATCACCACCCCCGAGGTGGAAATGCGATAACCCAGGAAGGAGACGGCTCGTTTGGAGAACACACACTTCTCAGCCTTGACGTATAGGTCATGCTCCAGCAGTCTCCCAAGCACTTTGCGCACCAGAAACACATGCGCGGCGCATGTGGCGGAATAGATCAGGATATCATCGATATATACAACCATGCCCTGCCCGTGCAGGTCCCTGAGAATCTTGTCTACAAAGGATTGAAAGACGGCTAGAGCATTCTTTAACAAATAAGGCATGACGAGGTACTCATAATGGCCCGATGTGTTACTAAATACGGTTTTCTACTTGTCTCCCTCCCGAATACGCATCGTGAAATGATTCCAACGCTGTAGCGATGAGAGGTAGCGGGTAACCCCACTGTGATGGAATTGAGACCTCTTTAATCAATACACGGACGCAAACCTCTCTCCTTTTTTTCACAAAAAAGAAACTCGAGGAGACGGGTGAAATGGAGGGCCGAATGTACCCCTGTCTCAGAGGTTCCGTGAAATTTGTCTCCATAGCCAATGTCTCCTCCTGTGACAATGGGTACACGTGACTCTTGGGAAGCGCAAGTCGCCTTCTTCTTACAGAAAGCGATAGCCAAATCGGCATATTCAGGGGGAATGCACACAGTGGAAACCTGGTCTGGACTCTCCACCGACGTGGCACCAATGGAAACTCCCATACACCTACCTGAACACTCCTCTGACCAGCCCTGAAGAACCCCCTGTCTCCACAAAATCCTGGGATTGTGACTGGCCAGCCAAGGAGCCCCCAGCACCACTGGAAACGCAGGTGAATCGATAAGGAAGAAACTAATCCGCTCCCTATGATCCCCCAGCGTCACCATGTCCAGTGGAACCGTGGCCTCCCTGACCAGCCCTGACCATAATGGCCGGCTATCTAAGGAGTGCACGGGGAAGGGGGGGATCTATCAGCACCCGGGGAATTCCCAGCTTGAGGGCGAGTCTGCGATCCATAAAGTTCCCAGCTGCACCTGAATCAACTAGCGCCTTATGCTGGGAAGAGGGAGAAAAATCAAGGGGAAAAAATTATACAAACATATGACCAACAGGGGGCTCTGGGTGAGTTTGATGCTGACTCACCTGGGGTGACCGAGAAGTGTTCCGCCTGCCCTCTCGACTCCCGGGCGGACTCCTCCAGCACCAGTCGGCCGTGTGTCCTCTTCGACCACAGCTGGTGCAGGAGGAGCCTCCTCCTCCGGTACCCCTCGAAGCAGCCCCCCCCTAACTCCATAGGAATGGGGGCGGGAGGACTAGGAGTTGGAACTGACAGGATCCTTTCTGTACTCGATACCATCTACTGCATCTTGCCAATGCCATTCTGTACCATCACTCATTCATATAACTTTATGAACATATTCTTCATCCCTTTACATGTGTGTGTATAAGGTAGTTGTTGTGAAATTGTTAGGTTAGATTACTCGTTGATTATTACTGCATTCTCAGAACTAGAAGCACAAGCATTTCGCTACACTCGCATTAACATCTGCTAACCATGTGTATGTGACAAATAAAATTGGATTTGATTTGACATCATTTGAGTCAGTTGGAGGTGTACCTGTGGATGTATTTCAAGGCCTACCTTCAAACTCAGTGCCTCTTTACTTGACATCATGGGAAAATCAAAAGAAATCAGCCAAGACCTCAGAAAAATAATTTTAGACCTACACAAGTCTTGTTGATCCTTGGGAGCAATTTCCAAACACCTGAAGGTACCACGTTCATCTGTACAAACAATAGTACACAAGTATAAACACCATGGGACCACGCAGCCGTCATACCGCTAAGGAAGGAGATGCGTTCTGATGAAGAGGAGATGAACGTACTTTGGTGCAAAAAGTGCAAATCAATACCAGAACAACAGCAAAGGACCTTGTGAAGATGCTGGAGGAAACAGGTACAAAAGTATCTATATCCACAGTAAAATGAGTTCTATATCGACATAACCTGAAAGGCCGCTCAGCAAGGAAGAAGCTACTGCTCCATAATCACTATAAAATCCAGACTACGGTTTGCAGCTGCACATGGGGACAAATATCGTACTTTCTGAAGAAATGTCCTCTGGTCTGATGAAACAAAAATAGAACGGTTTGGCTACAATGACCTTTGTTATGTTTGGAGGAATAAGGGGGAGGCTTGCGAGCCGATGAACACCATCCCAACTGTGAAGCACAGGGGTGGCAGCATCATGGTGCTTTGCTGAAGGAGGGACTGGTGCACTTCACAAAATGGATGGCATCACAAGGAGGGAAAATTATGTGGATATATTGAAGCAACATCTCAAGACATCAGTCAGGAAGTTAAATCTTGGTCGCAAATTGGTCTTCCAAATGGACAATGACCCCAATTATACTTCCAAAGTTGTGGCAAAATGGCTTAAGTACAACAAAGTCAATGGATTGGCCATCATAAAGCCCTGACCTAAATCCCATAGAAAATGTGTGGGCAGAACTTAAAAAGCATTTGCAAACAAGGAGGCCGACAAACCTGACTCAGTTACAACATCTCAGTCAGCAGGAATGGGCCAAAATTCATCCAATTTATCGTGGGAAGCTTGTGGAAGGCTACCCAAAACGTTTTCCCCAAACATTTAAACAATTTAAAGCTAATGCTACCAAATTCTAATTGAGTGCATGTACACTTCTGACCCACTGGGAATGTGATTAAATAAATAAAAGCTTAAATAAATCATTCTCTATACTATTATTCTGACATTTCACATTCTTAAAATAAAGTGGTGATCCTAACTGACCTAAAACAGGGAATTTATACTTGGATTAAATGTCAGGAATTGTGAAAAACTGAGATATGTAAACTTCCGACTTCAACTGTTTTTAGAGTAATAATCTGTCTGTAAAGAATTGTTGGATAAATGACTTGTGTCATGCACAAAGTACATGACCTAACCAACTTGCAAAAACTATAGTTTGATAACAATACATTTGTGGAGTGGTTGAAAAATGAGTTTTAATGACTCCACCCTAAGTGTATGTAAACTTCCGACTTCAACTGTGTATAAACTCAGCAAAAAAAGAAACGTCCCTTTTTCAGGACACTGTCTTTCAAAGGTAATTCTTAAAAATCCAAATAACTTCACAGATATTCATTGCTTGTTCAATGAACCATAAACAATTAATTAACATGCACCTGTGGAACGGTCGGTAAGACACTAACAGCTTACAGACGGCAGGCAATTAAGGTCACAATTATGAAAACTTAGGACACTAAATAGGCCTTTCTACTGACTCTGAAAAACACCAAAAGAAAGATTGCCCATGGTCCCTGCTCACTTGTGTGAACGTTCCTTAGGCATGCTGCAAGGAGGCATGAGGACTGCAGATATGGCCAGGGCAATAAATTATATTATTCGTACTGAGACACCTAAGACAGCGCTACAGGGACACAGGACAGACAGCTGATCGTTTTTACAGTGGCAGACCACGTGTAACAACACCTACACAGGATCAGTACATCCGAACATCACACCTGCGGGACAGGTACAGGATGGCAACAACAACTGCCCGAGGTACACCAGGAAGGCACAGTCCCTCCATCAGTGCTCAGACTGTCCGCAATAGGCGGAGAGAGGCTGGACTGAGGGATTGTAGGCCTGTTGTAAGGCAGGTTCTCACCAGACATCACCGGCAACAACGTCGCCAAACCCACCATCGCTGGACCTGACAGGACTGGCAAAAAGTGCTCTTCAATGACGAGTCGCCGTTTTGTCTCATCAGGAGTGATGGTCAGATTCGCGTATATCGTCGAAGGAATGAGTGTTACACCGAGACCTGTACTCTGGAGCGGGATCAATTTGGAGGTGGAGGGTCCGTCATGGTCTGGGACGGTGTGTCACAGCATCATCGGCCTCAACTTGTTGTCATTGCAGGCAATCTCAGCGCTGTGAGTTACAGAGAAGACATCTTCCTCCCTCATGTCGTACCCTGCCTGCAGGCTCATCCTGACATGACCCTCCAGCATGACAATGCCACCACGCACAGAACGAGCAGTATTGCTGATTACCTGAAAAACAGGAATGTCAGTGTTCTGCCATGGCCAGCGAAGAGCCCGGATCTCAATCTCATTGAGCACTGTTGGTTCGGAGGGTGAGGGCTAGGGTCATTCCCCCCATAAATGTCTGGGAACTTGCAGGTGTCTTGGTGGAAGAGTGGGGTAATATCTCACAGCAATAACTTGCAAATCTGGTGCAGTACATGAGGAAGAGACTCATTACAGTACTTAATGCAGCTGGTGGCCACACCAGATACTCTGACTGTTACTTTTGATTTTGACCCCCCTTTGTTCAGGGACACATTATTCCATTTCTGTTTGTCACATGTCTGTGGAACTTGTTCAGTTTATGTCTCAGTTGTTGAATCTTGTTATGTTGAATCTTGTTATGGTCATACAAATATTTACACATGTTAAGTTTGCTGAAAATAAATGCAGTTGACAGTAAGATGACGTTTCTTTTTTTGCTGAGTTTATATATATATATATATATATATATATATATATATATATATATATATATACAGTACAAATACAGTGCATTCGGAAAGTATTCAACAAACCCCTTGACTTTTTCCAGATTTTGTTACGTTACGGCCTTATTCTAAAACCAATTAAACTAACTGTTTTCCTCATAAATCTACACACAATACCCCAAAATGACAAAGGAAAATAGGGTTTTATAATTGTTTTCAAATGTATAGTACCAAAGTGGCGCCGGAAGTACCAAAATTGTGCCAGAAGAAATGGCAGCAGTTTTACGGACGCCCAACCAACTGTGCTATTATGTGTGTTTTTTTCGCGTTATTTATAACTTATTTTGCACATAATGTTTCTGCAACCACATCTTACAGAAAAAATTGCTTCTGGATATCAAGACAGCGATCACTCACCTCGGATTAGACAAAGATTTTTTTTCTTCAACCAGCAAGAAGCACAAGACATTCTCCAAACACCCGACAAGGCCAACATCCCCGTTATTTGCAAGAGGAAGCGACGCAGGTACAGAGGACAAAGAGCCGGATGCCTGGTCAGGACCCGGAAAAGGTGAATGGGGAGGCTACCGTTACCGTCAATACTACTCGCCAACGTGCAATGCTTGGACAATAAACTAGACAAGGTACGATCACGAATATCCTACCTACGGGATATCAAAGAGTGTAATATTCTATATCCTATGTTTCACGGAATCGTGGCTGAATGACGACATGCTAGCGGGATGTACGCTGCACCGCAAGATAGAACAGCACACTCCGGTAAGACGGACAGATGAACGGACGGGGGGACGGGGGGTCTGTGCATATTTGTAAACAACAGCTGGTGCATGAAATCCAAGGAAGTCTCTAGAATTTGCTCGCCTGAAGTAGAGTATATTGTGATACATTGCAGGCCACACTACTTGCCTAGAGAGTTTTCAGCTATACTTTTTGTGTCTGTTTATTTACCACAACAGACAGATGCTGGCACTAAGACCACACCCAGTCAACTGTAAAAGGAAATAAGCAAACAGGAAACCACTCACCCAGAGGCGGCGCTCCTAGTGGCCGGAGAAATTAATGCAGGGAAACTTAAATCAGTTCTACCAAATTTCCATCAACATTTTAAATGTGCAACCAGAGGGAAAAAAATCTAGATCACCTGTACTCCACACACAGAGACACGTACAAAGCTCTCCCTCGCCCTCCATTTGGTAATTTCGACCACAACTCTATCCTCCTGATTCCTGCTTTCAAGCACAAATTAAAGCAGGAAGCACCAGTGACTCGGTCTATAAAAAAGTGGTCAGATGAAGCAGATGCTAAACTACAGGACTGTTTTGCTATCACAGACTGGAACATGTTCCGGGATTCTTCCGATGGCATTGAGGAGTACATCACTGGCTTTATTAGACGCCATTAGTTGTAAAAACACTGCCAGATTAGTGTAATTCAAATGTACTTTTATTATGTTTTATTTTGACTTTTTTTTCTCTTTTATCTTTTGACCATCATTCTCTCTCTCACACAACAACTACATTCCCACTTGTCTCCAATTCCACATACCAACCCTCAGCTTCCCTCAGCCCATCCCAAACTTCAGCTTCCCTCATCCCATCACATCTATCTCTGCTGGCCACCCACTTTGTATTTCTATGCAACACATATCTTTCAACTATACTATGATGTTTAATGTACAATTTCAATCTATCTAATCGAATAGAATCTACAATTTGCATGTTGAAGATAAATACTTTTACTAAGAGTGTTAGTATATTAGTAGTTGACTGACCCGGTCTCTCCAGATCTCCTAACAGTACTATTTCTATGGTCAATTTTAGATCAATGCTATGCAATTTCAGCCATTCCTGAACCTGAGACGAAAAACAGGCTACCTGAGGGCAATACCAAAATAAATGTTCTATTGATTCTGTATCCTCACAACAAAATCTGCAGAGCTTCGATGATTTTATGCCCCAAATATTCAACATTTTGTTGGTGGGAAGAATTCTATATAATAATTTTAGCTGAAAAGCACGAAGTCTTGAATCTTGCATTGTTTTATATATCAACTCGTACACCCTGGAATCGGTACATCAAAAATCTCTTCCCAACTATTTTGCAATCTGTATGGCACAGTTGTCAACATCCTGGTCCACAAATGAAACTTGTATACTTTCCTATTTATGCTATTCTTATTCCTCTGCCAGTTTTATCCTTTATATTGGGCAGACAGACCAGTTCCCTACCTCCTCCTGCTGCCAACCGCCTCCTCCATTTCTGGGGCAATGCTGTAATCTTGGATTGAGCAGACCTTCCCCTACAATTCTGAACTCCATGAAGGACATAACTCTACCATTACAATTTACAATAAAATTTAAGAACAAAATCCCATTTTCAAACATCTTTCCCATAAATACAGGTATTTTATCAACCAGCACATTTGAGTTCAGCCATAATATTTGTTGTAATATTTGTTCTATCTTTTCAGGGGGTTGAAATTGTAGCCAGCTCTGCAATGCTTGTTTGAAAAAGACAGATACTTTGAAAAAGGTATCATTTTCAAATAATTGAAAATGAGACATGGCAATCTGCACAAAAGGATAAGCCATTTTTAAACAATGGATGAGCTTTTCTTATTAATCTACTTGAGAACCATTTAGGGTTCAAATAAAACTTTTGAATGAGTGAAGCTTTTAGAGAGAGGTTTAGTGCTTTTATATTTAATAATCTCAACCCACCCAATTCATATTCATTATATAGATAGGCTTGTTTTATTTTGTATATGATTTTAAAACTAATCATCAGGAGTAGGCAGCTTCATAAGTAAGTGAGTAAAAGGAGTTAATCAGGGCAATTTTTCCATAAATAGACAGGCATTTACCTCTACATGGTTGCAGGATCTTATCTATTTTTACAAGTTTTCTATTGGAATTCATTGTGGAGAGATTATTTATATCTTTTGTGATATGAATACTGAGTATGTCTACTTCACCATCAGCCCATTTTATAGGTAAGCTACAGGGTAATGTAAAAGTTGTATTTTTAAGGATCCAATACGTAATATTGTACACTTATCATAATTAGGTTTTAGTCCAGAGAGTACAGAAATGTTATCTAGATCTTTAATGAGACATTGTGGGGATATAGCTTGCTGACTTAACATAAAACTTGAGTCATCAGCATACATGGACACCTTTGTTTTTAAGCCTTGGATTTCTAATCCTCTAATGTTGTTATTGGATCTGATTTTAATAGCCAGCATTTCAATGGCCATAATGAATAGATATGGTGACAGCGGACACCCTTGTTTAACTCTTGACAATTCAAAACTCTCTGAGAAGTAGCCGTTATTTACTATTTTACACCTGGGGTTGCTATACATTATTTTTTACCCATTTTATAAGAGAATTACCGAAATTGAAAAAATCTAGGAATTTATAAATAAAATCCAGTCTTACTTTATCAAATGCCTTATCAAAATCCGCTATAAATACCATTCCTGGCTTCTTATATGTTTCATGATGATCTATTATTTCTAGTAGTTGTCGTATATTATCTTATATTGTCCAATGTATCGTCCATGTAAAAAACCTGTCTGATCAGGATGAACAATACCTGGTAAAACCCTTTAAAAGTGCTATGCATTTTGCTAGTATTTTTGCATCACAACATTGAAGTGTAAGGGGCCTCCAGGTTTTTAGATAGACTGGGTCTTTATATTTGCCATCTGGGTCATTTTAATAATATACCTTCCTGCTGAGTACCTGACAGACTACCATTTCCATAGGAGTAGTTAAAACAATCTAACAATAGAGCTTTGAGTATATCAAAAAATACTTGATATACCTCTACTGGTATGCCATCAAGCCCTGGGGGTTTACAAGTGTCAAAAAGTTATTCCTCCGTAATTTGGCCTTCGCACTGATCTTTCTGTACATTTGTTAATTCTCCATTTTTTTTACGTAATCTTCATTCAGTGGGAGAGGATGAGACGGAAAAGAGAACATCTGCCTAAAATAATTAGTTTACTCTTTTAAAATATAATCCGGAGAATCATAGATGACTCCATCTTCAGTAACGAGTTTCTGCAAATTATTTTTGTTAGCATTCCTGTATTGGAGATTCAGGAAGAATGTTGTGCATTTTACTCCATATTCCATCCAGTTTGCTTTGCTATTTGCTATTTTTGTAATAGATTACATTAGATCATTCTTGAATAAGTTCCTCAAGTTCTTTTTGTTTTTCCCTTAACATATTTTGTATCATTTTTATTGCTATCTACCTGTACTATTAATTCATGGATTTCACTTGTTAATCTTGTTTCTTTAGCCAGAAACTGCTTTTTTATTATTGATGAATATTGAATTGAATGACCCCTGAAGGTACATTTAAAGGTGTCCCAAACAATAAGGGGATTTGCTGAACCTATATTATACTGGAAATATTAAGTTACAGTGGGGAGAACAAGTATTTGATACACTGTCGATTTTGCAGGTTTTCCTACTTACAAAGCATGTAGAGGTCTGTAATTTTTTATCATAGGTACACGTGAACTGTGAGAGACGGAATCTAAAACAAAAATCCAGAAAATCACATTGTATGATTTTTAAGTAATTAAATCCCCGTCCAGTTTTTTAGTCTCCAAATATCCACTATTTCTAATGTGTCCATAATATTTGTGATTTCCTTAAGGGCAAGGTGATAGTTTGTAGAGTGATTACCTTTACGGTCCATTGAGGACCGTGTTATAGTCTCCTACCATAATGATTAGATCATTTGTTGCCTGTAAGTTCAATAAACTGGTATAAATGTTTTTGAAGAAGTGTGGATCATCCTGATTTGGACCATATAGATTAATGAGCCAAAACACTTTTCGTCCACTTTCATATTCAAAAGGACCCACCTTCCTTGCGAATCATTCCTGATTATTTGCACATTCAGATCAAAATTTTTGTTAATTAATATCATCACAACCTTTGAGTTCCTTTGTCCATGACCGAAAATTATTTCACCACTCCATTCCTTTTTCCACGCAACGTCATCTAAGGATGTAGAGTGAGTTTCCTGTAAACAGTATATGTTATATTCTGGGCTATCTGCATTGTGTTCCACCCACCACCCGCCAACCCCTATTTTACACTACTGCTACTCTTTGTTCATCATATATGCATAGTGACTTTAACCATATCTACATGTACATACTACCTCAATCAGCCTGACTAACTGGTGTCTGTATGTAGCCTGGCTACTGTATATAGCCTGTTTTTACTGTTGTTTCATTTCTTTACCTATCTATTGTTCACCTAATACCTTTTTTGCACTATTGGTTAGAGCCTGTAAGAAAGCATTTCCCTGTAAGGTCTACACCCGTTGTATTTGGCGCATGTGACAAATAAACTTTGATTTGATTTATAAAAAAAATAATACCTTAGTTGCATAAGTATTCAGACCCTTTGCTATGAGACTCGAAATTGAGCTCGGGTGCATCCTGTTTCCATTGATCATCCTTGAGTTGTTTCTACAACTTGATTGGAGTCCACCTGTGGTAAATTCAATTGATTGGACATGATTTGGAAAGGCACAAACCTGTCTATATAAGATCCCACAGTTGACAGTGCATGTCATAGCAAAAACCAAGCCATTAGGTCGAAGGAATTGTCCGTAGAGCTCCGAGACAGGATTGTGTCGAGGCACAGATCCGGGGAAGGGTACCAAAAAATGTCTGCAGCATTGAAAGTCCCCAAGAACACAGTGGCCTCCATCATTATTAAATGGAAGAAATTTGGAACCACCGAGACTCTTCCTAGACTTATGTAAATAAGGTATTTTTAAATAACTTCATTATGTCCAATTGGTAGTTATGGTCTTGTCTCATCGTTATATATCTCCCGTACGGACTCAAAAGTCAAGAGCCTTGCATCCTCCGAGACACAACCCAACTAAGCCACACTGTTTTTTGACACAATGCCCACTTAACCCGCACCAATGTGTTGGAGGAAACACCGTACACCTGACGACCATGTCAGTGTGCACTGCACCCAGCACGCTACAGGAGTCGCTAGTGCACGATGGGACAAACCCAGAATCTGAAGTGGCACAGCTAGCTAGCTAGCCAGTGTGTGTGTGTGTGTGTGTGTGTGTGTGTGTGTGTGTGTGTGTGTGTGTGTGTGTGTGTGTGTGTGTGTGTGTGTGTGTGTGTGTGTGTGTGTGTGTGTGTGTGTGTGTGTGTGTGTGTGTGTGTGTGTGATGCATTGAATGCATCGACATTATGGACAGTATGTGGATATAGTATTTTCTACATTGTAAAATAATAGGGAAGACATCAAAACTATGAAATCACACACATGGAATCATGTAGTAACCAAAAAAAAAGTGTTCAACAAATTCAAATATATTTTGTATTTGAGATTCTTAAAAGCAGCCACCCTTTGCTTTGATGATAGCTTTGCACACTCTTGGCATTCTCTCAACTAGCTTCATGAGGTAGTCACCTGGAACGCATTTCAATTAACAGGTGTGCGTTTGAGCCAATCAGTTAAGGTGTGACAAAGTAAGGTTGGTAATCAAAAGATAGCCCTATTTGGTAAAAGACCAAGTCCATATTATGGCAAGAACAGCTCAAATAAGCAAAGAGAAATGACAGTCCATCATTTTAAGACACAAAGGTCAGTCAATCGGGAAAAGTTTCTTCAAGTGTTGTCACAAAAACCATCAAGCGCTATGATGAAACTGACTCTCATGAGGACCGCCACAAGAAAGGAAGACCCAGAGTTACCTCTGCTGCAGAGGATAAGTTCATTAGAGTTAACTGCACCTCAGATTCCAGCCCAAATAAATGCTTCAGAGTTCAAGTAACAGACATCTCAACATCAACTGTTCAGAGGAGACGTTAATCAGGCCTTCATGGTCAAATTGCTACAAAGAAACCACTACAAAAGGATACCAATAAGAAGAAGAGACTTTCTTGGGCCTAGAAACACAAGAAATTGACATTAGAGCGGTGGAAATCTGTCCTTTGGTCTGATGAGTCCAAATTGGAGATTTAAGGGCTATTTGACCAAGAAGGAGAGTGAAGGAGTGCTGCATCCGATGACCTGGCCTCCACAATCCCCCGACCTCAACCTAATTGAGATGGTTTGGGATGAGTTGAACCACAGAGTGAAGGAAAAGCAGTCAACACGTGCTCAGCATATGTGGGAACTCCTTCAAGACTGTGGGAAAAGTATTCCTGGTAAAGCTGGCTGAGAGAATGCCAAGAGTGTGCTGTCATCAAGGCAAAGGGTGGCTACTTTGAAGAATTTCAAGTACAAAATATTTGTATACTTGTTTAACACTTTTTTGGTTACTACATGTTTCCATGTGTGTTAGTTCATAGTTTTGATGTCTTCACTATTATTATACAATATAGAAAATAGTAAAAATAAAGAAAAGCCCTTGAATGAGTTGGTGTGTCCAAACTTTTGACTGGTACTGTATCTGTAGAATACGCAGGATATGTTTCTTGATATGAGAGCTACGCTTGCCTAAACATTCATGAAAAGGTCATTAATTAGCTGTCCATCTGTAAATAGCCCACCGAAACTACCTACCTCATCCCCATACTGTTTTTATTTTATTTACTTTTCTGCTCTTTTGCACACCAGTATCTCTACTTGCACATCATCATCTGCTCATTTATCACTCCAGTGTTAATCTGCTAAATTGTAATTATTCGCTCCTATGGCCTATTTATTGCCTACCTCCTCATGCCTTTTGCACACACTGTATATAGACTTTTTCTACTGTGTCATTGACTTGTTTATTATGTTATTGGCTTGTTTATTGTTTACTCCATGTGTAACTCTGTGTTGTTGTCTGTGTCACACTGCTTTGCTTTATCTTGGCCAGGTCGCAGTTGTAAATGAGAACTTGTTCTCCACTAGTCCATGACTGAGGATTGGTCCATGTGTTCACCATGGGAAGGTGAAACTGACTATAGCCATTCACTGTCCATGTGCTATGGGCATGATCACCCTCAAGCTCAGGTGGGAGAGAGGGAGGGAGGGAGATAGCAAGAGGGAGGGAGGAAGCAAGAGTGAGAGGGAGAGAAGGAGGTAGAGCAAGACAAGGAGGGAGGTGTAGAGAGACACATGGTTCTTGCTATTCAGAAGCCTGTACACAGGCTTTGAAATGACATGAAAAATATCTACTGTACCTCCATTGTGTTGTCATTTGGAAACAGTAGAGCTTGTTTTCCTTTCCATCAAGTATTGAGGAAAGTGGAATTTGGGGTAACCAAAGAAAACGGCCACGTGAGTCTCAATATCCAAGGGCCTTTCAGTGACAACAAAGACGAGAGGAGTGCACTCCTCACCCCAACCCGCCATGACAGCTGTTAACCCTCACTGGCTACATTCATCTAAATATACAAAGCACAATCGGTGTTCAGAACTTGGCAACATAACAAACATTCACCCATTCATTCTGACCCTACAGCCATTCTTTTGTTTACATTCTGTCATATACCCATGCTCACCCTGTCCTAAGAAAGATTCACAAGTCAAGATCCCATATGCACACATGACTGTAAGTCGCTTTGGATAAAAGCGTCTGCTAAATGGCATATATTATTATTTATTATTATTATCCATCGATTCAGCATAAAATTTGGCCCAAAAAACAATCAACATCATCTTAATGTGTTTGAACAGACACACATCCTCTGCGGTCCTGTTCACTACAGCAACTAGGACAGGCCTGGTGGCCTGTTGTATGAGAGGAGGATGAATCAACATGAAGAGCATGGCATGCTGCCTAGAGGGGAGAGGGGAAAGTCCTGCTCAGCCAGAACATGCTGTTGACTTGCTGGGTGCAACG